>NC_141026.1:5570000-5735000 GCF_052040795.2 Danio rerio
ATACAGACAGATAAACGAATGATGGATGGATGGTCAGGTGGAAGAATGAATAGTGTAGATGGATGGATGGACAGACAGACAGATGGATGCATGGATGGATGGGTGGATAGATTAATACATAAATGGATGGAGATATACATGAATGATGGATGGATGAATAGATGTATGGATGGATAAACGGACACAGATCAGATATATCGAGACAGGCTGTAAACTAAAGCATGGGTGGCTGGGTAGACCGGTGAATAGATGGATGGGTGGATAGACAAACAGACAGACAGATAAACGAATAATGGATGGATGGTCAGGTAGAAGGATGGATCATGTTGATAGATGAATGGATGGACAGACAGACAAATGGATGGATGGATGGATAGATAGATAAATTGACAAGTGGAGGGATCGATATATGAATGATGGTTGGATAGATGCATCTATGGATGCGCAGACAAACAGACAATGGATGGAAGGATGCTTAAATAGAGCGTTGGTGGGGAGACAGGTAAATGGATGGATGGGTATACAGATAGACAGATGGATAGTTATGTGAATGATGAATGGATGCATGAATTGATGAGCAAACAGACGGGCAAATGGACAGACAATGGATGTATAGATGTTTAAATAGGCCAGTGAATGGATGGATGGGTAGATGGATGGATGGATGGATGGATGGATGGATGGATGGATGGATGGATGGAGGGATGGATGGATGGATAGATGGGGAGACAGTTGAATGGGTGAATAAATGGATGGATTTATGGGTTGACGTACAGACAGGGAGATATGGATGGATGGATGGATGGATGGATGGATAAACAGGTGAATGGATGGATGGATGGGTTGGTAGACAGGTGAATACATGGATAGGTAGACAGATAGATAGATGAATGTATGTTACTGTAAATTTACAGTCTAGTTGGCGATCAAAATCGCTAGTAATTTACTGAGATAGTAATTTACAGCAGATTGTAATTATTAATTTACAGTGCACTTGTTGATTTACAGCCTTACTGGCATCCAAAATTGCCAGTAAGTTACTGTTAATTTAAAAACAATTTTTACAGTGTTGCATTTTATTTGGTCAAGATTTTGTACATTGAATATTTAAATCCAAACATTTGAGAAAATCACTTTAAAGTTGTCTAAATGGCGTTCTTACACTGCTCATTACTAATCAAAAATTGAGTGCTGATATATTTATGGTTGGAAATTTTTAAATATGTATAATGCATAAAAAAATGTACAAAATAACTTGGTCTTTGCTTACTTTTCTAATGTTTTTTTGGCATAAAAGAAAATCTTTTGCCTTCTATTGGCAAAAAAAATACATGTGCAGCATAATACTTTCAAGGTCACATATGGTATTTTTAACTCTCCAAATTACAGCAATGGCCTGCAAATGTATGTGTGTTTGTGGGCACACGAGTTTTTTTCATTTCTTTCTGTGGAGAAAATTGAGAAAAGCAAGACTCCAGCAATCTCCACCGCCTCTCATTATAATCTCCGGAGAAACATGTGAGATATTAAAGAGATTTTTCTAAAACACACGCACCTCCAGCTCTCCGTGTGTCCGACTCTCCTGTTCCGTGGGTCACATCCTTTTTATTGCACACCGTATGTGATTTGACTCTCCAGGGCTCGGCTCACTAAATGGCTGCCTGGTAGACGGATGATTTTAACTCTAAACCTCAGGAGGGAAGGAAACACAGAGTGGGCAGATGGTCAGAAAGGGAGGAGGCGGCAGAAGGGGCAGAGAGAGGTGAGGGAAAACTGGAGCCGGTGAGAAGTGAAGTCAGTTCATGAGAGATGGAACATATAAAGAAACCAAGAGAACCAAGGCATGAAGTCGGAGTTTCCGGGACTCTCCAGAGACGGAGACTCTGCTGAGTAAAATTGCTGTTCCTGCTAATGCTGTAACTGCTGCTGTCTATGTGGTTGTAAAGAACTTTTACCGCAGTCTATGTGGTAAAAAAAAAAAAAAAAAAAAAAAAAAAAATATATATATATATATATATATATATATATATATATATATATATATATATATATATATACATACATACATACATATATATTTATATATATATATATATATATATATATATATATAGATATGTGTATGTATATATATATATATATATATATATATATTTTTTTTTTTTTTTTTTTTTTTACCACATAGGCTGTGGTAAAAGTACTTTACAACCACATAGACAGCAGCAGTTAGTATATTAAGTATTTAGTATTAATTTTTTATATATATATATATGTATATACACACACATATTTATACATATATATATATACATACTTACATAATATATATATATATATATATATATATATATATATATATATATATATATATATATATATATATATATATATATAATATTAATGCTAAATACTTTAATCTCCGTACCAAGAAGCACTCTGTAATATATTTAGCTTGAGCTGAAATTATTTTCAATGTCAAACATATATTTTATTAAACAATACAGATACAATATATTTACATTAATATATTTTTTACCCTATGCGTGATGACATACTGGCTACAGGACTCTGTCACTGTACATGCCAATTGTCAGAGAAATGTGTAGATTTTCACTTAGTTTGTAGTCGAAATTGTTTCCGCACAGGATTCTGTTCAGCGTCGAGCTTCTTGTTATGCTGAGACTCACTCGCTTTCAACACGCGCATTATAAGCCAGCCAGAAGCCCTGCGCTGTTGCCATGTGACATGCACGCTGTCTCTCTCTTTCACCCTCTCTCTCTCTCTCTGCCCTTATCGCTCAAGTCATTTTATTTCTCTCTCTTTTTTTGTTCCTTTACACTTCTGAGGTGCGACACCAAAACAAGCCCTTCTTTCAAACTAGCTATTTCAATAGTGGCACCAGGGCGAGAGAGCGCAACAAAGCGGATTCAATGCCGGTAGAGGGATAAATATACAGCATATATATATATATATAAAAACCCAAATCCATGCAAAGGCCATGCTTGTGAGTCACTAAATCCAGTCAGTAACTGGAATTGATATCATTCATCAAATCCCAAAAGATCAAGCTTGAGTAACGGGGAAAAAAAAGTTATACTGATATCAATCTATTCCATGGTGACCGCAGTCAGTTTTTTAAAGCAGCAGTGTCATTTCTGCTCCACTAGTGTCTCAGAGTGGAGGTAGAATGTGATTTATGTTTTATTAAGTCTTATATAGCATTCCCAAGCACTGTACAACCTGCCATTGGCCAAATAACTCGATAGCATCAACCCAAACTCAAGTAATTGGTTTTGGATGCTTAAAGTCGTAAAGTAATGGAAGAAGTGACAGATCATTTATTCTGTTTTGGGATGTACATCCAAGTAAAACAGACTATTGAAAAGATAAATAAATTTGGGGTGGGGGGCTTAGTTATATCCATTGATTGCTTTTTAGTTGGACGCATGTTTCTACATGAATTTGTAAGAAAAAGGCTTAAGCAGACTGACTTATTCATTTTCTTGTCGGCTTAGTCCCTTTATTAATCTGGGGTCGCCACAGCGGAATGAACCGCCAACTCATCCAGCATGTTTTTTACGTAGTGGATGGCCTTCCAGCCGCTACCCATCTATGGGAAATATCCACACACACTCATACACTACGGACAATTTAGCCTACCCAATTCACCTGTACCGCATGTCTTTGGACTGTGGGGGAAACTGGAGTACCCGGAGGAAACCCACGCAACATGCAAACTCCAAACAGAAACGCCAACTGAGCCGAGGTTCGAACCAGCGACCTAGCAACCTTCTTGCTCAGAGCACTACCTACTGCGCCAATGCATCGCCTAGACTGAATTATTGGTGATTTAAATATATATTTATTTTTTTAATTGAATAGAAGTCTGTCTATATATATCCATGTTAATGAAACATGAAACAAAAATAGGTATGAAATCTGATCCTTAACATATATTTATATACACAATATTTAACTTATATGTGGTGTGACAGCATGCACCCAAAATCCTGCTATTTCACAAGCACATTACTTAACTGTAGGCACTGCTGTAGATGCAAACAAACAAACAAAATGGCAGCTGCATTGGCTGAACCCAATTACTAAAACATCATGGAGAATATGGTTTTAAATGTAATGGAATTTTCTAAAGCTTTATATACTGCTGTGTGAAAAAGTGTTTGACCCTTACTGATTTCTTATGTTTTTTTACATGATTGTCATACTTGAATGTTTCAGATCATCAATCAACTGTAAATATTAGTCTAAGATAACACATATGAACACGCCATGAAGTTTTTAAATGAAGGTTTTTATTATTAAGGGAAAACAAAATACAAAACTACATAAGCCAAAAAAATGCCCAACTTTTAGTGACCTCAAGCTGAAACGAACTTGGGTTCTGCAACAGGACAAGATCCAAAGCACACTTCTGAATGGCTGGAGGAAAAAAAATACTTTGGAATGGCCTGGTCAAAGTCCTGACCTAAATCCAATTGAGAATGCTGTGGCATGACCTTAAAAAAGTGGTTCATACTCAAAATGTGGCTGAATTACAACAATTCTGCAACAACGAGTGGGCCTGAATTCCTTCACAGAACTGTAACAGACTCATTTTAAGATATCAGAAATGCCTGATTGCAGTTGTAGCTGCTAATAGTGACCCAAACAGTTCTTAGTTTTAGTGGTAAAACTCTTTAGTTTTAAAACTCTCTCTATTGTATTTTGCTCTCATTTACAGTAATAATACAATCCTTCATTTTAACATTGCATGATGTGTTATATTAGACTAAAATTTAAATGTATTAAACTTAATGTAATTAAAAATATATAAAAATAACTTTAAAAATATAAATCAGTAAGTGGAAAAAACTTTTTTTCACACGACTATACTTAAAATCTGATACAATAATTGAGCGTAAGTGTAGCATGGAAATCAGCTTGCCAGGTAAAAATACACATGTGCAAAATTCTGCGTCTGACACAAAACATTTCTTGCCATGTTCCTATAAAATGACCACAAATAACACAATCGCAACATACAGTATCTGTTGTAGGTTTATCTAGCAAATATAAATGGGACCTTGATTGTAACTGCGTCAGTGTCTGCATATGAAACCACAATGTGAGCACCACGCTCGACTGCACAAAATGCTTCCACTGTATGTGAAAAGACAGCAGGCGGGCGCCAGTTCCACCACTAACCATATCCCACGTGAATAGGCCTTAATGCAGCCTTTTTAACAAACAAGGCTTTGAAAGCATTGAAGACATCAACCTGCAAATGTCTTGTATAGCTGTTTTTATTTACCCGGTGATAGCAGGACATATTTTAATTCCTTCAACGTTAACACTGCTACCAAACTGACTTTCAAGGCACCATATAATTTGCTGATCTACAACAAGAAGGACAAGTAGGACAGGACAACAAATGTTAAATACAACTAATGAACAAACACAATTATGCTACTTTAAAGAACCTTAAATTTAAAAACGAAGGCATTTTAGTAGGCTGAATGGTACACCCTGGTGCCGTTCGTCCCTCTGTATGCCCCTTGCAAAGGCAGCATTTTTCAGGTTTCAGACACAGCCGATAAATCAAGTCAGCGTCCAAAATCAATATCATTCAGCAAATCCCAAAAGCATTAGATCAAAGCACAAATCACTGAAAGTGGCCAGGAAACAGGTGAGGATCTTAATGTCACGATGCTGAACTACACAGCCAGCAGACACTTTTGACAAGGTGTTTATGAGGACGTTTATTAGGAAGCTGGTGGAAATAGAAACCATGCTAACCCATGACTAGATGTGTCAAATAGCTGTGGCTTTTATAAATGCGGTTGTGTGGGTAAAATAAAAACTGCTACACGCTGTATGCAGAAGGGCATACCGCACACTCATACACTGTACTGTAATGTGTGATACAGTCTGTGTGCTCTGCTGAATCCTGCACATTTTTGCCAATGATCATCAGAACTGTCGCACACTGCTCTGACTTCTTGAGTATACATCCTGCATAATGCAAAATCACGCTAAATAATTGAACTATTAATGCCAAATCAAGGCCACACTGAATACTACACACTACATCACACACGGTGCTTTTACACTGTGTATTTTTCAGTGTATGTACTGTGTATTTAATTATGCATCCATAACTACAAACATATATAAAATACAAACTACACTGGTGGTGCAGTGCGTAGCACAATCGCCTCACAGCAAGAAGGTCGCTGGTTCGAGCCCCGGCTGGGTCAGTTGATATTTCTGTGTGGAGTTTGCATGTTCTAACCGTGTTCACATGGGTTTCCTCCGAGTGCTCCGGTTTCCCCCACAAGTCCAAAAACATGTGGTATGTGAATTGGGTTGCCTAAATTGTCCATGAAAAACATATGCTGGAATAGTTGGTGGTTCATTCCGCTGTGGCAACCTCTTATAAATAGGGCAATAAGTCAAATAAAAATGAAGGAATAAATGAAATAATGAATAAATGCTGGAATAGTTGGTGGTTCATTCCGCTGTGGCGACCTCTTATAAATAGGGCAATAAGCCAAATGAAAATGAATGAATGAATAAATGAAATAATGAATAAATGCTGGAATAGTTGGTGGTTCATTCCGCTGTGGCGACCTCTTATAAATAGGGCAATAAGCCAAATGAAAATGAATGAATAAATAAATGAAATAATGAATAAATGCTGGAATAGTTGGTGGTTCATTCCGCTGTGGCGACCTCTAATAAATAGGGCAATAAGCCAAATGAAAATGAATGAATGAAGGAATAAATGAAATAATGCTTCTATAAATAAAATATTTTGTGTTCAATGTTTTCCAAGTGCCAAGACATTCAGAAAGAATTTTAGGGCAATAATGACAAAACCATTCATCCTAGGTCCACAATCTTATACTGGTCCATGCCTAGTCTATAAACAATGAAGATGATGCACAGCATAAAGCCTGATGGCATCAGACGGCGTATTTACATTGCAGAATTAGCCCATTGAAAGTGTTGTAAAAGCAGCTCAGGAGAAAGGGAGGATTGCTGTCACAGCATTAGCTAGTTGTAACCCTTTTGCTTTCCTCTTGGCACGCCTGTCCCTGTTACCCAGTTTAGCAGCGTATTATCTTACCAGTACCACTCCTCCTAACATGAAACGGCAAGCTTTGGCGGCATATTTGGGTCAGGCATTAGCGCTGCACCTCTGACGTGTGTACTAACATGCTTTGCTTTCTCCTCTCTCTGGGACTCCTCCGCCAATTGCATGGATAAACGAGTGAAACAGAACGAGCGGCGGAGGAGGAGACCCGTGGGTTCTAAGCGTTTGATCCCTATCGAAACATATTTTATAGATATCAGAGCCTTGACGTCTGCTGGGACTCTACAACTCAATGACTCTATTCCAAACAGCAAAGAAGAGAAAACATTCCCAGTGCATCTTTCTACCCCTTTGCCTCTAGAGAGATGGTTGGTTTTTTTTGGTTTACATGAGTTGAAGAGACTCACACTTGCTGCCTGGTTTGATATTGACGGGCTGAAGACGTTGTAGGAATATTACGCATTTCAGCCGAACCCCTGGGACTGAGCTAACATTGTAGTGTTTGCATGGCAGCGCTGTATTGATAGTCTTTGGTTTCTTCAAATCCTTAACTCTAAGTATAGGGTGTTTTTGATATCAGGGTTCGTTTTGGTGCGTAAGTGGTTGTCTGAGTCCTCTTAAAAAGCCGGTCGACGAAACAAAACACAACTGACTCGGGGAGCTGTGGATAATAGATATCATCATGGGGCTTTTGACGTCGTCAGATCGTCGCACCAAGGAATTAAATCAAACGTGACGTCAAACTGTGTTTTGAAATATATACTCAGCTTTATGTGTGCTACAATATAGATGGTAAAAATTATCAAAATTATACATTTGTCATACCATTATTTACAGAAGAACCCACTGAAATGGCATTAAGTTTAAAATAAGTTCATATAAATTTGAAGGTTAGTAGCCCTACTGTGAATAACATTAAGACATTCAAAATTTCTTAAAAGAGCAATAACATTTTCTCAGTGATTCCTAGTGTGAATCAAATCAGTTTTAAAGTGTCTTGTTGATTTTAGGGTCAATAATATTAGCTCCCTTATGAAATATATATAATTCTTTAGATACTGATTATTTGGTTACAGAATAAACCACTGTTGTCCAGTGATTCCCCTATAATTACCCTAACATGCTTAATCTAGGCAAGGCAAGTTTATTTCCATAGCACAATTTATACACATGGGTAATTCAAAATGCTTAGCATAAACAAGAATAAAAGAAACAAGAAATTAAATTGATTTAAATAATTAGAAATGCTCAAAACAGATGAAAACAGGTTAAAATGTGTTAAAACAGGAATATAAAAGAATGAAAAAGAAAATAAAGACATAATAGTGTGATCTGTCGGATGGATATCAGTGCTCGTTTGGTAATTCAGGGATTTTCTGGTCAGAATCCTGGCGGAAGCATCATTCTGGATGAGCTGCAACTGTCTGGCTGTCTTTTTGGGGGAAGGCCAGTGAGGAGCTTATTACGGTAATCCACCCTGCTGCTGATAAAAACATGAACAAGTTTCTCTAAGTTCTCACTGGAAACAAAAGATCTAATTCTTGAAATGTTTTTGAGATGATAGTATGCTGATTTACTAAATGCTTTGACATGACTATTGAAATTTACACCTGACCCCAAAATCACACCAAGATTATTGACCTTATTTTTGTTGTTTGACCCTTAGAGCCTCATCTCTATTCTCAAATGAAATTACTTCAGTTTCTCTTTGATTAACTGAGGAAAGTGTTGGCACATCCAACTGTTAATTTCATCAATGCATTGGCAGAGTGTGTAATTAAGCCTTTAAATTGCTCATGATTTAGATGAATATACTAGTATCTTAATCAAAAATACTGGTCAAATATTGTAATGTCATCATGGCAAAGACAATATAAATGATTTATTAGAAATTAGTTATTAAAGTCATTGGGCCCTATCATACACCCGGCGCAGTGTGGCGCAAGGCGCGGCGCAATAGTCTTTTGGTAGTTTCAGCTTGGCGCAAGAGTCGTTTTGAGGCGTTGCGCTACGCTGCTTAAAAAGCAAATGCATTAGCGCTCATTTGTGCGCCCATAGGTGTTCTGGTCTAAAAAGAAAGGCGTTCTGAGGCGCACTGCTGGCGCGTTGCTATTTTGAGAAACTATAATAGATTTTTCATTAGACCAAAACTAACCCGGTCTAAACTCCGGCGCAGAGTTGTGCCTCGCTTACGCACTGCTTAATACACACAAGAGAGCAATAGGCAAATATCTTTACATATGAAAAAAATTAAATATAAAGAATATATATATATATATAGGATATAATAAGAATATATATAGGATATAAATATAAAGGATTAAAATATAACAAAACATTATTTTCTAGCCTACATAAATATGAAAAATCACTGCTTTTATGTCTTCTTCATCTCGGGAGGCTTTTTCAGTTCATTCATAACAATTTGCTTTTGTATAATGTTAATATTATTAGCAGTATTATTTAAAATATCCATATTTATATTTGTTTTATTAAAAACAAGCTTAGATTTGCCCACATGTCAGGTGGGCAGCTGGGTCTTAAAGGGAATGGGAGATGAGAATCTAATTGGTTTATTCTCAAAACACACCTATAACTCATTAAGAAAATAAACTCAACACTTTTAGACCATGCAAGGCAGATTTCCCGTCCTTAAATTAGCAAAAATGCATTTTTTTTTATTAGAATATGCAAAAATCAAACGAAACAAAAACAAAACAAAAACAACAACAATATAGTCATGTACTGGTGTGTGCTTGAGTGTGTGCGTGTGAGTGTGTGTATGCATGTAAAGGTAACTTGGTGGACAGGTCAGAGTACATACATGAGGAACAATAACAGTCAATAAATGAAGCAAGTGTCACAGATATAGATAAAACATATAGAAAGAAACCAGTCAGAGGTATGGAGTAACAACAATGCTTATTAATGTATGATAGTAAAAATGAGAGTAAAAAGAAAGAAAGGACAACAGTAATGAATGACAACAATAATAATAAATCACAAGTGCTACACCAACTACTACTACAGAAAGTTACTTATATTACAACTACTACTGCTTCTACTACAGCCACAACCACGACTACTACTACTACAATGTCTACTAATACTGATACTACTACCACTACTGATACTACTATAGCGTTTGCTACAACTAATACAACTACGTCTACTGCTACTACTACTACTACTACTACCACCACCACAATCACTTCTACTACATCTACATCAACAACATCTACTACTGATATTACTACACCAACAACGACTACTACTACTACTGTAACAACCACACCATTACTACTTCTGCTACTACTATACCAATGACATCTACTACTACATGAACTACTACTTCAAAAATGCATTCTGACACGCCCTGAAAGCGTTTGCGCCCTGCGTTTTGCGCTCTGCGCATGGACCGTCAAAATAGAGCCCATTATATTTAATTAAAGTCTAGAAAAAATATATAGAGAGAGAGTTTAAAGCAAAATGATAAATAACCTAGATAGAGCAAAAATCATTTGATGACATTAAAAGACTCCAAAAAGATCACAGTGCAACCCCAAGATTCACATCAGCTGTCATTTTAAATATCACTTCACAATCATTTCGCGCTGCACCATATTGGCCTAGAAAATGGCAACATTTTTCAGAAATAAATGCTAAATATTTTAAAGGGGTAGGGGTAAAAAAATGAATTGGGATTGGGTCTAAGTCTACTAATCACTTTATACAGTGTATTATTGCTATTTAAAAATGTGTGCTTCAGCTGATCCTTTCATCTCTTTTCCCCCAAACCGCTGACATTTCCAAAATATGATGGTCTCATGCTAAGATGCTATTTTATTAGTTTCTGGATAACTTTAATTAGATCAAAAAACAAAGAGCCATTCATAACAATCGTTTTGCCCCTGAGCTACTGAGTCATCTGACTGGATTCTGAAATACCACAGGGGAACGTCAAAGAGTTTAGGCCAAAGGGGAGATAAATAGCTCCCCTATCTCCAATAAAGCAACCTCAGTAATGTGACATTATAATGGACTGCGTCTCAATATGGAGGCATCAGGGTACACTCACAGGGAATTTTATTAGCGCTGTTATATGCTATGACACACAGCCTGCTGGCTTCAACCTCATCATCATTCCACCGACAAAACAAAGCCTTTCACCTAGCCTTTAACCCTTTTCCAAGCCTGAGAAAACTAGCGTAGTCTTTCGTCTGCTCCAGCAGAGACGTTTAGCAACAGAAGTCGTCTCACTTTTTGTCTTGAATATTCATGACGTCCCTGTGATGCCGTGTTGGAGTCGACACAATCCCCCCGGCGTGTGCAATATGTATGTTTCTGACTTCTGTTTCGTCGCCGTCTTCCTGTCCTTCTCCTTGAATAGTCATATTTACACTTAGCGCTCAGTCCAAACGAATTGACTCCGCCGTGTCCCACTGCAATTATTCTCAATTCATAATTAATGCGCAGAGGTCTGGGAGCTAATTTAGGCTTGCACATTGACTTGTGTGCTGTGTGCGGTTGTCAGTCCCCATCACGGTAAACAGCGGTAGCGGAGGAGAGAGCCCGGCATGTTAGCGCATTAGCAGGGCCCGCGGGAGCTGTTCTTTGTGGCGTGCTGTTGTTCCTTTGTAGCGAGAGACGCACACAAAAACAGGCAAAGGAGTGGCAAGAACAGATGCAGGTGATGTTTACACTCTCAGAGCTGTTGATTTCATATCCTGCAAGAGCTATGTTGCGATGCGAAATGAACGTGAGGTGGATTCGGAGAGTAAAACCTTCCAGATTTCAGGCCTGATGTCAACATGCTTATTGTAAAATCCTGCTGGGTGAATATAATCATATTCCAAGGAGCTGCAAACCAGCTGGGAACTATTGTTTGGCATGAAAAATAATATTTTTTGCTGCTTGTTTTAAAAAAGAAAAAACATACTTTAAGTTTTATGAGACAAGTTTGATTGGATGCGGTAATAAAATAACAATAAACAACATTTGAAAAGGCAATTAAGCATATTAAAACTATGTTACTCTTCTCCTTCTCCTTCAATGGAAAACAAAAAAGTATTACACATAAACAAGGGGTGACGCGGTGGCGCAGTGGGTAGCACGATCACCTCACAGCAAGAAGGTTGCTGGTTCAAGCCTCAGCTGGGTCAGTTGCCATTTCTGTGAGGAGTTTGCATGTTCTCCCCGTGTTGGTGTGGGTTTCCACAATGCAGTTTGCAATTTGTAACTTTTTGATTAAGAAGCTAATTCGTACGAATTTGTACAATCTAATTCGTACAATTTAGTACAATTTGCTCATCACCCAATGACGGTTGGGGTTAGGGGTGGGGTTGGGTGCCACACCTCCTTTTTAAAATCATACATTTTCTTATGACTAAACTCGTACAAATTCGTACAAGTTAGCCACTAAACTGACAAAACGTAAAATACTTACGTGTCCTCGTCAGATCAGGCTGGTTTCCTCCAGACGTAAAACATATGCTGGATAAGTTGATGGTTCATTCCATTGTGGTGACCCCAGATACAGCATAAATTGGCAGAGTAATTATTACATTTCCAGTACTCTTAGTAATTAATGCAACTTTTTTTTTTAACATCACTGTCCTCTGTAACTCTATAAGGTTAATGTATTTGAAATTGTGAAAAATACATTACAGTATTTTTTCATCTTCGTCAACGTAAAAGAAAATAAAACTAATCAAAATAAAGTTGTTTATTGTTAGTTCATGTAAACTCAAAGTGCATTAACTAATGTTAACAAGCATGGATTTGGATTTTAATAGATTATTAAATGTTGAACTTACTTACTTCTAGGGCCGTTTATACAGAAGTTGATACAATGTTAGTGTTTCGTAACATCTCATTTTTAAGATGTGGTTTGTTAGTCCAACGCTCAACCCGCAACTTGGACTTACACACATAAAATATGGACAATTTACAGTAGCTTAACCAGTTCTTGTCTGACTATGTCTTTGGACTAGTGGGGGGAATCAAAGCACTCTGACTCTGACTAGTGAAACTGACCCAGCCGGGCTTCAAACCAGAGACCTTCTTGCTATAAGGCGACAGCCTTACCCACTGTGCAACCGTGCCACCCAAATGTTGAACTGATAAATGCTTTACAAGTTTTGTCCATTCCTGGTTCATATTAGTAAACACAATAACTAACATTATTACATGGCTGTCTGGAATATTGGTCAGTCGCAAAAATTTGGTATGTTATTCCCAGGTAACACTCTCTAAATAACACAGGCTCATCCGGGAATTTCGAATCACCGACCGTGAATACGTTCAAATCCATATACTTACAACTCTACATCAACTTCAACTCTATTTGTATGTTCTCCCTGTGTTGATGTGGGTTTCCTCTGGATGCTCCGGTTTCCCCCACAGTTCAAACATATGTGCTACAGGTGAATTGAATAAACTAAATTGGCCGTAGTGAATGCGAGTGTGTATGGGTGTTTCCTAGTAATGGGTTGCAGCTGGAAGGGCATCCACAGCGTAAAAAATATGCTGGATGAGTTGGCGGTTCATTCTACAGAGGCAAACCCTGATGAATAAAGGGACTAAGCCGAAGGAAAATAAATGAATGAATGAATGAACTTTAATCCTGAAAACTGGACTTACGTAGTTTCAATTTACAAGAACTTCTATGTTAAGCTGCTTTGACACAATGTACACTGTAAAAAGGCTGTCGAAACAAAGAGGAATTGAATTGAATCCACATCCATACGTTTCTGCATTTTGTCTGTCATGCCACAGTTTTTAGCTGTTTTGCACTGTTTGGCGCCATCTTGTGAATAAATAATAGGTAGGTACTAGTATATGCTTTATTCAGCCAGTTTCCTTTCTGTCAGCTTTGGCATTTAGCGCAATTAGCCCAAGGTTATCAGGCTAGCACAATTATATTCCATCAGCTGTTTCCATTCCAGAACAGTTTTGTGTCTGATTTACATGTTTTATGGCAAGTAGCTGTGTAATAAGCGAGAAAGTACATCTAGGGAAGAGGGTTGTTTTCCAAGAATAAAGCTCGACAGGTCATCGAAAAGCGGATTCTGATAACAACCATTTAAAACAAATGACCGTGTCTTTGATAAAGCAGTCAAATTTTATTAAAAACAGTGTGTTACTTCATGCTATATTAGTATTATTTTAAGTTTTAAATCTATTTAAAGACGGTCCATGGTTGCTCTAATTAGCTTATTTAATATTACACTGCATTAAAGCTGATTCCTCTTATGCTTGATTCACACTATACATGATGTCTTTGTTATAACAGTCAGATCATCCGATTTGTCCCTCTAAGTTCTTGTGTTGTGGAAAAGATACAATGTCAGATTACTGGCGGAAACTAGTGGTGAAGTGAAGCGACTGATGTATTTTGTGTTAGCTGTCTTGTCTTCAGAAAAGCCTAAAAAATAAATAAATCAGACAGTGGAGATTCTTAATTCCACCATGTAGCACCAAAACATGTTTGTTCTCTTATTAGTCAGCTTACAGTTGTTATGGAGAAATGAAAAAGCCTAATCAAAATTGCCCTGATGACATAAAGCACCCTGAACATTGTCGTAAACTGAAGATAAAAATTCTATGGTTGATAATTCCTAAATTGGTCTCATACTTTAAAGTCTGTATCTGTAATACCTGTTACGGGAGCCTTTTGTTACTTGTACTACTGTCGATAGGGGACAAACAATTGCTTTGACTGCTCTATTCCTGAGTTTCAGTCTTCGCATGTGTATAAAAAGATATATAGACAGGCATCAGCTCATTTTCTCACCTTATGTCAGACATGTGGATGCGTGCAGCAGCATGCACAGATGTTCTATTAGCTGCACATCAAGGTAGCTAATTGCTGCCGCGTGTAAACTAAGCACTGAAGTTTTGATATATCGCTGAGTGTTTCTTCATAAATTATGTACATTTCCCCCGTCTCGCTATGCAAAATTAGCTCTCACAATAGATTTTCTTTTCGTGGAAACTCAAAGTGCCTCGCAGAGCTTTTGACACCTGAAAGATGTCTTTAATCGTGAGTGAGAAAAGACCCAAATGGTTAAAGTGAGGTGTCTAATGCAAATGTTCACTATATTTGAATTAAAAGGGTGCTGTTGTGTTTTTAACACTGTTAATTTGCTTTAGTGCGTAATGTTTGAGGATGAGAATGATTTACGTTTACTTAAAGGGAACTTGAAGGTTATTTTCTGAATCTGTATTGTAAACTCCCTCAAATGCATCTGTTAAGTTTTCTTTAGGGGACAAACACTTGCATGCTTTGTAATCCTGCACACTTTGAATGTATGTTGATTAATTACTACAAATCAGAACGTAATATTTACATGACGCATCCAACACGATCCTACGGCAACTCATAACTTTTTATTTAGTGGCTAATTCATATGATCGCATGCTATTTACATGGCAGACTTTGTAAGTGTAAAAACTGAATGCTTCACTAAAGAGAAAACAGTCAAACAGAGCATCTACATGCGAGAATGAGAGATGAGCCTCCTCATTCTTTACTTTCACTTTCACTCTCGTGGATACATAATACATAATGTACATGTACATAATGTCTCATGTACATAATTAATTTAGTTTGTTAAGGGCAAAGATTTGCTTCAAAACTATTTCTAAATTCAGTTCTAATTTCCAGCAAACAAATAAATGAACAATAATAAAGAAGTGTGTTCAAAAAGAGTTATTTCCAAATATACATGCTATGCAAACACAATCTCACGGCAATTCGTAACTTTTTCATTTTGTGGCTAAATCGCATGAATTCGTACGATCTAATTCGTACAATTTAGTACGATTTGCTTATCCCCCAATGACGGTTGGGGTTAGGGGTGGGGTTAGGTGCCACGCCTCCTTTTTAAAATCATACCATTTCGTACGACTGAACTCGTACGAATTCGTACGAATTAGCCACTAAACTGGCAAAACGTAAAATACTTCCGTTTTCTCGTGAGATCAGGCTGGCTATGCCCCATATGGTCTAAAACCTGACAGGTGGGCAAATCTAAGCTTGTTTTTAATAAAACACATATAAATATAGATATAATAAATAATACAGCTAATAATAATATTATACAAAAGCAAAATGTCACAAATAAACTAAAAAAGCACCTAGAGATAAAGAAGGCATGAAGGCGATAGTCTTTATATTTATGTAGGCAAAAATAATAATTTTTGTAATATTTTAATCCTTTAATTCTTTTTCATTTGTAAAGATATTTGCATATTGCTCTACCTCTTGTGTGTATTAAGCAATGTTTAAGCAAGGCGCACAACTAATGCACTCTGCGCTGGACTTTAGACCTCCTCTAAGCTAGTCTATTGAGCAGTGTTAGGGTTAGTTATTTTTGGTATTTTAGACCCAATCCCAGTTTTATTTTTGTAGCCCTACCCCTTTCCCTTGGCCCTTACAACCGAGGGTGAAGGGGAAGGGCTTCAAAATTTACCCCTAAGAATTGGGACAGCACTTCACCACCTGCACACGTCAACATACGTCCTCGCAATTTCTTGCTTTATATGAGATTAGACGATGGTGACTGCTGGAGTGTTCGCTTTTGGTATTTATCTTCAGGAAATCACTGAAGCTATATATTATGTTATCATAATGATCTAATGTGGCAATAAGATCGTAATACTGTGCATTTAACACAGTGGCCATACTCATCAATGCAAACACACCAAAAACAACACTAGCATTATAGCAGGCACTGTAAAAAGCTCATTGACAGCCACTAGACTTTTCTGACAGGGTATTTCAGTGTCATCGAGTGTCAGAATGCTGTGGGACTATTGTACAGGAATTATGATAAGGGATTAAAGATCGCGAAATTTAGCGGTTTTTATTTTAGGTTTTTTTTTTAAAAGCATAACGGTAAAACATGAACGCGGTTATGAATATATTAAAACATGTGTTTGTTGGTTGTAAACATTCGTAATAATGACAAAAAAATACTAATTTGTGGATCTTCTTACTTCGGGGTGCAGCTGTGGCTAGTGTATTCTGGGAAATTTTTCTTATCCCTTGGTTTCAAGTGTGGTCCTGAAAAATCTTGGTTTGAATGGGTGTATACCCCTTACCCTTAGCCGTACGCCTTCAAGCTAAATAGAATTGGGACACCCCTACCCCTTCACGGCCATGCGCAAAACGAGGGTAGAGGTAAGGGGAAGGGTTAAGGGGTAGAATAGGGATTGGGCCGTAGTTCATCAAAATAGCAACGCGCCAGAAATGCGCCTTAACACGACTCCTTTTTTTAGACCAGAACGCCTATGGGCGCACATATGAGCGCAAATACATTTGCTATTTGAACAGCGTGGTGCAAAACGTCAAAACGACTCGTGCGTCAAGCTGAAACTAGCAAACAACAATTGCGTCGTGCCTTGTGCCGAATGTATGATAGGGCCCTATATGTGTAGTCATTCATTTCTGTTTCTTTGACGACTACTAGTCTAGTTATGGCCTATTCTTAGATGTCTATTAGATTTTTACGGACAGCCCAAATTTAGCCTTGTTTTAGCCAAGACGACAATAGCCCCTTTCACACATACAGACCTTTGCGGATAATTACCGGCAATTTTCCGGAAAGGTGTGTATGTGTGAACAAGCCCTTTTTGAAAATACCGGTAAATTCATTCTGGCTATTTTCCGGAAAGAGAAGTTGTAACATTACCAGTAATTTGCCGGAATGCTGCACTGTGTGAACGCAGAAGTAAGACTGCCGGAAAGAGGGCGTGCACGTGAAACGTCTGCTTTAGCCAATCAGAACAGTCAGACGCATTCACATCCGTGAGGTTTATGAGAATAAAAGCCTTTAAATATTTTGCCAGACACATTTAGCTGCTAGAAATTAGTCAGATAACGTTTATATGTTCATCTTAATGCCAACTGTGTAATTAATAATCGATAAGATGCTCATGATAAGCCGTTGTTTGTTTACCGTCAAGCTCTGCGTGTGCCCGTGAAACAGTCCATGAGCGCCAGCACACACACATATCATGTACATCTCAACTTGCGAAAGTGTTTCTCTATATGTTTTCATCGAAGTTGTTCACAATACTCATCCATCAACAGAGTTTGTGATGTAGTCAAATGTTTACAAATACAAGCACAGCCGCTTAGAGCTCATTTCTGGTTAATGATGTCAGAATTTACCGGTATTTTGGAATGGATGTGTGAATGCTCTTTTCCGGAAAAATTCCGTAACTTCCTCGCCTGTGTGAACAGCACTTTTTTGAACTTACCGGTAAAGTTGTTCCGTAAATTTTCCGGATAATAACCGGTATCACTGTGTGAAAGGGGCTTATGTTTAGACATCTATTAGACATCTTTTAAATACAAAACATGCTTAAATATGATCCGATTCTTACAAACCATACATCAATATGAGCATATATTCATCATAAAGATATGAACGAATAAACCCATGCCTCTATTAAAAACCATAAATGTTTGTGATTCTTGTAAACACTTTCCAGATTTATGTGCATTACACAATGGATGTGAAGGCAGAAACTACCCAATCAGGTAAAATGGAAAGATCATCCTGACAGATGAATAAGAAGTGGGCACGTTTTCTCATTAGTGAATCTTAGATTATGCTGCATCACAAAGGAGAAGAAGGTAAAAAAAAAGGACGATATTCAGGTCACTACACACACACACGTAGGCACAAACACAGGCACGCGCTCGCTCTTTCTAATGCACCCAACCGCAGATATCATTATCTAGAGCAGGAGATGATGGTGTCATCGATTGTGGCCGAGTCGGGAGCATTTCATTTGCTTCGGGCTACGAGTCTGATGAGTCCCTCTCTTTCTCTCCGCTGATGCCTCATCGTGTTCAGCCACCAGGGAGAATTAACCGTGCACGCGCGTGTGTGTGTGTGTGTGTGTGTGTGTGTGGGGCAGCAGGAGGGAAGGAGGGCGCTATAGCGATTTTGAGCAACTCTCACACAAAGAACAGCTGCTCCGTTTGGCAGACCGTCACGAGTCCAGCGGCGGCCCACCCCGGGGGTCCCATGATCTCTCATGCCTCTGACCCTCAAGCCGAGAGCACTCCATCCCTCTGTTGCTATGTTTGGAAAGCATTCGGAGGAATTGATGTCTTTTGGATGTTTCGACTGACCTTAATAAAAGCAGATGAGTCACAGTTATGCTGTTTGGTAAGATCCCAAAGCGCTCGTAGCCGAATAACGTTCAGAACGAAACATTATCGCACAATCAGGAGCCTCTAATGTGATGCGCGCAGCGAGCAGTCGTTTCAGGCCAAAATGCGCTCTATTCTCATGCTGTTTTTTGCTGTGAGTGAAGAGGCTGCAACCTCTCGTATCTCGCCGGCGTCTCAGTGGAATGTCAGGGCAGGTGCCGGGGCTACTGCGGGACACGTGACGCTGGGCTTGTTTACACAATTTGTGACTAGGCTACTGCAAGAAAATCAGCCTCACCTGAGATGTTACATCAGCTAATAAGGAACGATCACCTTAATCAGGGTAGGCACTGTGGGGAAAGATGGGGTGGGCATTGCACCACCTGGATTATCTCAAGTCGAGCGTTGAATTCAAATGCAATTATAACTGCACCCTCCTTCACAATGAATAGACAGCCGTACTGCACTTGGTTCCAGTGGCTTTCAGTTATACTAGGGGTGCCCAAACTTTTTCTTATGAAGAGACAGAGACCAAACATAATTGAGGGCTGTGTGTCGAAGGTAAATATTGTAACTGTATTACAAAGTTGCCATGGGTTACTTCCTAATTTTATAAAATTTGATCAAATCTTTTTGGCTTAGTCGCTTTATTAATCTGAGGTCTCCACAGCGGAATGAACCACCAACTTATCCAGCATTAATTTACGCAGCTGATGCCCTTCCAGCTGCAATCCATCACTGGAAAACATCTATACACACTCACAAGCTCCGTCACAGAAGGTTTTAGCTAAAAAACGAGTGTGACAAATTAGATGATGGGTGAGGAAAGACTAATGCAGTGGTGTGGAAGTGGTTCGGCTTTTTAAGTTTCGATACACTCACACACACAAACTCGCCGCATGCTGGTATAGCACTCGAGCAAACTTACAAAATAAA
Source organism: Danio rerio (assembly GCF_052040795.2). Taxonomy (NCBI): domain Eukaryota; kingdom Metazoa; phylum Chordata; class Actinopteri; order Cypriniformes; family Danionidae; genus Danio; species Danio rerio. The sequence continues at coordinate 5,590,205 of NC_141026.1, forward strand.
ATTCACAAACATATTCATTAGGAATCAGGTTATTGCAAAGCTGATGAAATAGAAAGAATGTTATTAATAGAGGTATTAATTGTGTTAAATAATGAAAATCTGTTATATAAAATATTAGTGTATATAAATAGACTATGTAAAACATATAAGAACTATTTTATGTAAAACCTTTTAATTTTATTAGGTGATAACATACACATATTTAAATAGACAGATAAAACCCCTAATGGACATTTAAGATAAAAAGCAACCAGAACTATGAATATGCTCATCTGTTGTAAAGGCTAAATACAAATAAAAAGTGAACATAATTTTTTTTTTGTACTTAAAAAAGTAAAAAGTTATAAGAGCCTGGAGGTATTAAAGACTTTGCAAACTCAGTTTGCAGACATTTGTATGTACCGACATCTATTGTGTGTTGTTGGCAGTTTTTTCTTAATATTGTCCATATCGATATCGGAATTATATCGTATGGACCGAAATTAAGAGATATATTAATTTTAAAGATATAAATTTTTGCCTCATCGTCTAGCCCTAAACTAAATAGGCATTTTCCTTTTTTTAAATGTTTTTATTTATTTATTAATGTCAGGGTAACAATAACAACATCATAAAAATTTCTTACAAAGAGTGTACATGAGTTTTACAGAGAAGTAAAGCATCAAATAAGCACATACAAGAGAAAAAAAAGCAAACAAAAAAACAACAAAAAAAATATAAATATAAATATAAGAAAATTAAAAAAAGGAAAATAGGTTAACAGTTCTAATAGCTTTAAGATTTTTAGAGGAAGCAATTGTTCTAATGTACTGTTGAATTTCCCTTTCAAAAACAATAAAACAAGGTATGCCTTGAGAGAATTTACAGTGGTGTATATGGAATTTAGCAAGGATTAAATGGAGATTATCAATGAAATAGTCCTTACTTTAATCATTGGGTATTGAAAAAACCCAACAGGATATCCTTAAAAGATAACAAGAATCCCGGTAGTATTTTGTGATGAATAACCAATGAAAGTTAAATCCATATGCTTTGTGTATGAGGGCAATTCCAAAAAAATTGATCCGTTTCACTGGGTATAGAAAGAGCAGCATGGATCTAAATGACTTAAATTGTTTCAAAAATGTATTGGCTGGGTAAAATCTGTGTAACAGTTTAAATGAAATTTCTCTAAATTTGTTAGTTATTATATATTTTGCAGACAAAGACTAAACTCTTTTTTCCATTGAATCTGGTCATATATTTTCATCCAAAAAACTTTTGGGGTTGTTACAGTTTCCTTTTGAAAGAGAGATCTGATTTTGTAATTACGCGAGGAAGCTTGTGATAAAAACAACAAACAGAAAAACATATTTTTCCCACCTAAATAAGCATTTTCGTTTCTTGTTTGTGAAGATCATTGACGTGATTTCAGTGACTGAATCACTCAACTGAGTCGGTTCGCTGCTGTTAATTCAAATGAAACGTCGAATGATTCGAACATCGCGGTGACTCGTTTGGAGCCTTTCCCCAGCACAGCGGAGAGAAAACGGAAAGAAAGCGGCACAGATGATGTGTAACATTACTGCAAAGCTGTTGTAAAGAAAGCATTCGTGGTTCGTTACGATCTGTTTACGTAACTATAGCAACTGCGGCGCCCGTCGTCGTATGTTGCCAGAAACAACAGCAAAGAGTAGAATGTCAAATGTCATTCTAAGCTCTTTGACAACAGTGAAACGCTTAGAAAAAAGGCACTTAGGTAAGGGTGACAGATAAAAAGTTTGTTGCAGCAATCTTAATGAAATCCTTTACCTCAGAGATCCCCCCCTTCAGGTACTAGATTACTGAAGGATTTTCATGCGAGCGGCCACAGGTGTCGATTGTAAATGACGTCACTTGCAAAGGAAGCGCTGTTACCTGAGCGTGCAAGTCCTAGCGTGCAAGCCTGAAAGTGCAAGTGCACATCTGCAGCCAGACTCGATTGGCACAGCGCAATATTTTTCATCAAAGAAAGCTAAAGAGGATACTACATCCTACAATCCATTGAACAAGTCCTTCAAGTGCATCACATCGTTTGCCAGCGACGACGAAGGCGTTTGTTAACCTGCACCTGCAAATATTTGACTCAAGGTAAAAACATTTTCCAGCTGAAGAGCTATTGATCCACAAACAAGGCACTCAGAGTACCGTTTACATTACCATGACATGCTTTAACTTTTTGTTCAAAGTTTTCCCTCAGAACACATTTTATCTAAAAATATAGGTATATATCGTTCAATAATGCATTAATATGTTAATTACATATTTATAAATTATTAAATGTTTTAGTCTTTTTCCCACTGTAACAAAGTTGTTAAGATTTTTCTATTGTAGGGTGATATTTTTAACCTTTGGAGTATGGTAACATATAGATATGTGATTAAAGTAGATGTATATGATTGATCAATATTTAAAATATGCAATTTAAGAAAATAAAAGATAAGATCTCACATAAACAAGTTAGTCATTTCCATATATATTTGTAGTAACAGAAAGGTTCAGTTAATTTTGATTATGTAAGTTTACTCTTTAGAACACTTTAGAAATGATAACAACAACCAACAGTCTGCTCTGAAAAAATAAACACAATAACATCAGCAGCATTTTTAGAGAATGCCATATAAATGTGTTCTTGATGAGAAGAGGACTCATTCCTGAACGTATAGCACTGCTGTTATTTTTAAGACTGTGTCTGCGTAGGTAGTGAAGAGAAGGATAAAGTACTAGCACATTTTAATTTGTGCTGCATCAGTGTCGTCTGCAGGCTAATGTGCTTGACATCGTTCCAGCTTAAACGAGTATACTGTAAACCAGATCCCTCTGGAAGCATTTTATCCTACAGCAGAGAGGAACAGCAGTCGGAGCATTCAGAGATATAGGACTGATTTTTTGATTGGCAGGTGTCACAGGCAGATATGATTCCACAGTCTCTCATTCACAATTGCCTTGTACACTTCATTTAGCACCTATCTGTCACTCACTCATATGAAAACCACACACAAACACAGTTACGCATAGATGCATACTTGCGTGAAGTGCCGTTTTTGATGAAGCTGATTTTTTTGCAAGCAGTATGTAAAGGCAATGTGAAGAAAGCTAGCCATTTTTTGCAGAATAATAAAACCTATAACAGGATAAATCCAGAAATGAACATTTGCTTTTAATTTACTTACTCTCAAGCCGTCCAACATGTACAATATAGACTTTTAGCAAGATTTTGAAATGTATTTTTAATTAGGGAATGCTGTTCTGCTCACAAAGGGCACGTTTATTTAATAATAACAAAGTAACATTGTGTAAAATTACTGTAAATGATTAAGGGTGCTTTCACACCTGTGAATCGATTCAGTTGTTCCGAAACAGAGATTAAAATTGTTACATTGTTGCTCTTTGCTCTTGGAGCGGTTCGCTTTCACACTGAAAAGTTTCTAATCGGACCAAAAGAGCTAAAACAAGTCACATGCGAGTAAACTCTCCTTACATTGGTCAGAGTGTCAGGGTTTATTTTGCAGCGTCCCGCTAAGCTGTCAGGAGAGGTGGTGGTTTGATGGTGATTGACAGAGTGCGCGGGCGCGACGTGTCTGAGGAGAGACGCGGTGGGGAGGGGTGAGAAGGGTGCGCGACGATGCCTATTTGAGGACTGGGAGAGAGACGCGAGATTACCGGGAGATCATCACTCGTTTGCGGGCATCCGGAGACTTGCGAAACTTCCCGCCATACTCATAATTCTCTCTTCATATAGCCGTAAGCCTATTACATATCCATAAAACACTGTGATATAACCGCGCTCGGATCGGATCGCTTTCTCACTGCAATCGAACCGCTCCAGGGTTCGTTTCAATCGAGCCGAGACCACCTCATTTAAGCGATCTCGGAGCGATTACTTTGGCGCGGAACAGAGCGCGATTGCCCTGTTCACATATGCCAATCGAACCGCGCTAACTGGGCAAACGAGATACGTTCCGAAACAAAAGTGTAGGTGTGAAAGCACCCTAAAGATACTATTGAAATATTAATGTAACAAATTAATATTGAATGTAGTCATTTTTTTCTGCTTAATCATTGTTTGAGTTACCAAATTTATTTGCAGTAAGCTTTTTATACGTTATAGGCCTACATGTATTTATTTAAAAAGTGTCTTTGATGAATACAAGTTAAAAATCGAAATCGTGACACCCCTAGTAATTTTATTTAGAGGTACTGACCACCTAATATGAATTATGCACACTCACCAAATATTATTGATCAGTATAACGCAAACTTGTTAGTAAGCTTTAGACTATTGTCCATCTACAGTCGATCCTGTTGTTCGGCGTGTTGGGAAAGCCAGTTGTCCTCTCCAGCCTCTCTCCACTGGAAGATGAATTATATCTGTGATTTGCTGTCACATTTTGAATTATTGCTTGCCCTCTTGCCTCTTGGTGTGTTGTTTGTATGCATCACTATCTGTAGTGGGTTAGACATAATAGGATCTTCTGATTTCTATCTCGATATTTCCTCTCATCCTTCTTTACTGGTCTTTATTGCTGCGGACGCAGCAGTTGATGGCACACAGTGTTAGAGAAAATAGAGAGAGGGAGAGAGAGAGCATTGGAGAGAGGTGTTTAGTTGTTAGCAGTTCCCTGCAGCAATTGAAAGCCTATACTGCTCTTTTAAAGATTAAGAGGAGCTCACAAGAAAGAATTGCACCTGCTGATAGTGTTGTTTATATGCAGATGTTGTCTTCGGTTGCTTTAGTGTTCGAATAACTGACGGAATTATGCAAAACAGGTAACAGTGGAAATAGGGGCAGATTTAGTGTTTAATGCAATTTGTATGGTAGAATCTTGCAGGCTGGTACTGTGTGTAATCTGGCATGCTCTAAAATGCTTTAGATATGACTGTATACCTTTATATATATATATATATATATATATATATTAGGGGTGTCAAAATTAATCGTTTCTTCGGTGCACCGCGATGCAGACGTGGACAATAAGGTATCTGTTCAGTAATAATCATAACCGGTTATTGTGTACTGACGTCATTTATCTCCTGTGTGCTCTGTCGCGAGGGAGGTGAGCGCGAGTATTTACAATACTCAGCCAACTCAGGGCCGGTCCGAGGCATAGGCACAATAGGCAAATGCTAAGGGTGCTGTATATCCAGGGGGGCGCCAGAAAGGAACACATTCAGTGATAGATGGCAATAACTCAAAAACCTCTCACCCTAAAAAGATCTAAAGTGTGTTTCCTACAAAACGACAAAGCTGGTTATGTTTCACAGCTGTCTTTTATTTTTTTTCGCTTGATATTACGACCACTGCTCCGTTTAAGCCCTCGCAATATTTGTTTAGCCGGAAAAGCTCGCACTGAAAGGAGCTCTCAGTAAGGGACCGTCGGAAAAGTGCTTCTTTATTTTTCGTTTTTTTCAGTTTTTCTGCTCCGCTCAGCGCGAGCTCTCCCTGTTGCGAGGGCTTAAGTGTGTGCGTGTGTGCGTGTGTGCGTGTGTGCGTGCGTGTGTGTGTGTGTGTGTGTGTTTGTTTCTTTGGTGCTGTCTATGTCTCTGTATGTGTTTGAATGAGAGATAGTGTGGTGCTGTGTGTCTGTGTGTTTATACAGACAGCTTGTTATAGCCTCCCCCCAAAATATAACACTTTATATGGAAAGCATCGTCAATGCACCGTGATGCACCGAGATATCGAATCGAATCGAACCGAATCTAAGGCATGATAATCGTAACCGAACCGAACCGTGAGACCAGTATAGGTTCACACCTCTAATATATATATATATATATATATATATATATATATATATATATATATATACAAAGTGTATTGATTTTGGTGTAGTTTTAATTCAGAGCAATCTGATTTAGAATTATTAGTCTCCATGAAGTATTAGCCCCCCTGTTTGTTTTTTCCCCCTGAATTTCTGTTTAACGGAAAGCAGATTTTTTTCCACAGATTTCTAAACATAATAGTTTTAATAATTGATTTATTTTATCTTTGCCATGATGACAGTAAATAATATTTGACTAGATATTTTTCAAGACACTTTTATACAGCTTAAAGTGACATTTAAAGGCTTAATTAGTTTAACTAGGCAGGATAGCAGAGTACCCGCGGGAAAAAGCATTGATAAAGGTTTGAATTTGATAATCTCAAATTAAGGCCTTAAAAGCCTTGAATTTGGTATACAGAGTCTTGAATTTCATTACAAAGGTTTTCATTTTATTCATTTGTTTTAGCCTTTTTTAAGATTGATTTCATACCGTAACAAAATTAATTGTTACTAATGTAGGCTAATTAAAAAGTCATGCAACGTAATGTTGAGTGCATCTCACACTCCATGCCATTGCAGAAAGCGCGAAAGCGTGCGCACCCGTTACTATGGTTACTTGAGGTGAGGTACAGAACAAGTTGCTAGCCTAGTTTGTCGGCTAAAATGGGAAAGTGTCGCTGTGGCCAAGGAATCCGAATTGCGTTTGGGTCAAGCCTGTACCAGAATATGACCGCGACGCCTACTGTTGTTAATGCCGGAAATCTTTTAATCTAACGTTAGTTACAATGGGTGTTACTGCCCTGGAGTCCCATATGGAGGGTTGCCAAACACACCGCGTGCAAGACTGCTTGTCAGCGCCAACTACCTATTGTGCAGTTCTGCATACCGGCCATACCTACATAACAGCTTTAGCGATCAGTAATGAAGAAATTTCTACATTAGAAGAATGACAGTTTCTTCTTCCTGTTTTACGGTGGTCGATAACAAACTTTTTGATGCGTTACTGCCACCTCTCACTCTGGTTAGTGATGTCGCATAACAATCATTGGGAAACTTGTTGATTGAAAGTTGACTGAGCTGAGGGATATATATATATATATTTAAAAAGGAAATAATAATTCTTTAATTCTTGGCGAAGCAGTGGCACAGTAGGTAATGCTGTCACCTCACAGCAAGAAGGTCGCTGGTTCAAGTTGGCGTTTCTATGTGGAGTTTGCATGTTATCCCTGCGTTCGCGTGGGTTTCCTCCGGATGCTCCGGTTTCCCCCACAGTCCAAAGACATACGGTACAGGTGAATTGGGTAGGCTAAATTGTCCGTAGTGTATGAGTGTGTGTGTGAATGTGTGTGTGGATGTTTCCCAGAGATGGGTTGCGGCTGGAAGGGCATCCGCTGTGTAAAAACTTGCTGGATAAGTTGGTGGTTCACTCCGCTGTGGCGAACCCGGATTAATAAAGGGACTAAACCTACAAGAAAATATATGAATGAATGAATAATAACTCTGACTTCAGCTGTCAGTCAACTACACTGTAAAAAAAAGTCTGTTAATTAACAGTTTGTGATTCACAAGTGTTCATTTACAGTTTTGGATTGCGTCATGGGACCTTGATCTCTGCTCCATCAACTATTGATATTTAAAAATTCTACTCTACCGTTTAACAAAGTGGCTTTCATTGACATTTTGAGAGCTTAAAATACAGTAGTGTAATGTATAAGCCATAACATATAAAGAAATAAGTATTTAAACCAACAGAAAAAGTACTGGCAGTTTTTACAAGGTTTTTGTACCGTAATTTACAACACCAACGCAGACAATATATCACTTTTTTCAGCTTTTCAAAGTTACAAGTTGATAGAATAAAGATCAAGGTCTCAAAAGCATGAGTAAATGAGGAAAAAAATAAAATAAAGACGTAAACCGAAATAGATGAAAACGGCTATTTCACTTATATTTTTACAGTGTATGTGATATTTGTCTTATCAAGTGTTATTAAAATAACAAAGTCCACTGATGCATCATTTAAGAACTACTACATATAAAATAAGAAGAATGAATATTTAAAATGGGTCATTTTTTGCAGTTTTATTGAGCTTTTATGCAGTTTTTAGTATTTGTTCCTTTAAGATCTCCTGTCTTTGTTTTAAGTAAATATGTTAAGCTTTGTTTTCTTTATGGTGTTTAATTTTATACTATAGTATGGTTCTGCCATGCATTTTCTATTATCATTAAACTGTCTTATCGTATTATGCCTTTTTGTTCTGTGTACTGTAAATCTCAGCACAGAACTGTTTCAATTATCCACAAACAATGCTGCTTACTGATATAAAGATAACAATGCTTACTGAAATAAAGATGACAATACTTACTGATATAAAGAATACAGCAACTTTTGTGCTTCACAAGTTCGCAGACCCCTTTTCATGCTCAAACAGTTACATGAAAGTGTAAAAAGACATAAAAGGACCCCTTTAACAAAGTCAAAAACTAGCATTCCATTTAGCACTCGGCTAAATTGGATTTGGGGTGGTAAGCAAATAAGGGTTTTTTGCACTGAAGTGCCTCTGTTGTTTAGCAGATTTGCCTCAGGTGACCCGAATATCAGTATGATCATTCGCTCGCTCTCTTTTCAAGTCAACAAACACATTCACACACTGACCTCCTCCAACAGAAGTGCTAATAACTGTAAAAGTCATTCATTATAAGCTGCAGTCCGTCAAAGGCTTTAAAGAGAATGAAGGCACTGGACTAGAGCCAATTATGATCCACAGAGACAAACACACACACGGTGGAGATGAAAATGAGAGCAATATTATTTTCATCGCTGCAAAAGAAAATAGTGAATATATTCAAAGCTGCATGCATGTGTGTGTGTGTGTGTGTGTTCAACGGCGCTGCTTGCGTCACAAAGTCTTGAGCATTAAACGCATACACACAAAGGCCAATTAGGAAGACAGGATGGGTATTTTTCAGACTCTAAAGATGACAAGCTAAATGGTGTGTCATGATTTAAATGCAGGCTCCTGGGGAACAGGGCTTTTAATAATTGCAACATTCTCGTTTTGCCTGGGAGAGTACAAATTTGCACCCCAAAAAATCATTTTACAAACCTGCGATGCAAATGAAGTTTAGCCAAGCCTCATCTTTGATTCTGACAGTCAGAATTGTATGTTGATGGGTTTTACAGCATGCTTTGTGTGATTGTAATTACTTTGGCAGCACGGTGGCTCAGTGGCTCACAGCAAGGTTGCTGGTCTGAGTCTTGGCTGGGCAAGTTGGCATTCTGTGTGGAGTTTGCATGGTCTCCCCATGTTGGCATGAGTTTCCTCTAAGGATGCAACCATCATGGATTTTAGTTGAATGATTGGAATCAGAAGAATAATCATGGTTTCACGACAGGGCCGGAGTGGGACTCCTATTCAGCCCTGGAGTTTCAAGCCTCAGACCGGCCCACCTCAGTTCACGACTGACTATATTAAAATAAGGACATTTCCAATTCAGTTTCTAATTACACTATCATGTCTTTTTTGAGAACACAGCTGCTTTAGAACTTCAAATGTTCAACAACCATAACAGTATTATGTCTTGACAATAATAAAATACAATAAAAAAAATAATTAAATAAAAAAAAAAAACTATTCAGACAAGGATCAAACCCGGGTCCAGCGTCGTAACCTAACATGCTAACCACTGGGCCACAACAACTGTGCATCAAGAGGTGGCTCGTCTGAGTAATATCATCATTAACCTGCAGGCTGCATCCTGATCACCAGGCTGCGAGAAAATAGATAAAAAAAAAGCAGAGCTGCGGTAAAACAATGCATAAGAAGACTGTGGTCAAGTAAAAAAAAAAATTAATTTAAAAAGTATGACTGCTGAGAGCAACAGATTCTGGAGCTAGGGACACCGGCCCTCGCGGCCAAAAAACGGACCGTCCCACCGGGAATTCTCCCGGTCCTCCCGATTAGCCAATCCCGGCCTGTTTCACGATTATCATGATTATTATGTATTCATTAATTTCAGCTATTTAAAAAAAAATTATAAATGAAACTTAAAATTTAGTGAATTGAATCAACTAAATTCTCTGTAGTTTATGAGTGTGTGTGAATGAGAGTGTATGGGTGTTTCACAGTACTGGGTTGCAGCTGGAATAGCATCCATTGTGTAAAACAGAAATAGAGAGTAAGCCGAAAGAAAATGATTGTATGAATGTATTTATTTTTATAATGTAGTGTCACATTGTACCTGTTAGCGGCACTAGTATAATCTGTACCTCAGACCAAGGACCCCAATGGAAATAAAATTCATTGTGTACAGACCATTTCAATGTGGTGATGTCATTGGCCCATCAAAATTTTGAACTGTTTCATATCTGTAACAAGAGGCGATTCAACCATAGCTTGATGTTATAACAGTTATTGTAACATTATTTATCAATATGTGGAACTTTTTGGATGCTCAGAAGCTATGGAAATTTAAAATGTATAAAAACAGGAAATACACTCACTGGTCACTTCATTAGCTACACTTGGTTGGACCCTCTTTTGCCTTCAGAACTGCATTAAACCTTCATGGCATAGCTTCATCGAGGTACTGGAAATATTCCTTTGTTCAACAAAGTACTGGAAATGTTCCTTTGGTTCATATTAACATGATAGCATCATGCAGTTGTTGCACATCCATGATGCAAATCTCCCATTCCACCACATCCCACAGGTGCTTTATTGGATTGAGATCTGGTGACTGTGGAGGCCATTTGAGTACAGTGAACTCACTGTCATGTTCAAGAAACCAGTCTGAGATGATCTGCACTTTATGACATGGTGTGTTTTTCTGCTGGAAGTAGCCATCAGAAGATGGCAGACTGATCATAAAGGGATGGACATGGTCAGCAACAATACTCAGGTAGGCTGTGGTGTTGACACAATGCTCAATTGATACTAATGGGCCCAAAGTGTGTCAAGAAAATATCTCCCACACCATTACACCACCACCACCAGCCTTAACCGTTGATACAAGGCAGGATGGATCCATGCTTTCATGTTGTTGATGCCAAATTCTGACCCTACCGTCCGAATGTCGCAGCAGAAATTGAGACTCATAAGACCAGGCCACTTTTTTCCAATCTTTCATTGTCCGTTATTGGTGAGCCTGTGTCAACTGTAGCCTCAGTTTCCTGTTTTCTACAGGCGTGGCACCCGGTGTGGTCTTCTGCTGCTGTAGCCCATCCGCCTCAAGGTTAGTCATGTGGTGGGAACAAGTCTGGCCATTCACCTTACCTCTAGCCACAACAAGACATTTGCACCCATAGAACTACCGCTAACTGGATATTTTCTCTGTTTCGGACCATACTCTGTAAAACCTAGAGATGTTTGTGTGTGGAAATCCCAGTAGATCAGCAGTTTCTGAAATACTCAGACCAGCCCGTCTGGCACCAACATCCATGCCACAATCAAAGTCACTGACATCCCCATCCTTCCCCATTCTGATGCTCAGTTTGAACTGCAGCAGGTCGTATTGACCATGTATGCCTAAATGTATTGAGTTGCTGCCATGTGATTGGCTGATTAGAAATTTGGTTAATGAGCAGTTGGACTGGTGCACCTAATAAAGTGGCCAGTGAGTGTATGTCAGGACCATTGTTATTGTTTTCATCTGTCAAAATGCTTTATATCCTTAACAAATTAGGTGAACTCTTCTTTTTTTTTTCTCAAATAAAAGCAAGAAAGGAAGTCAAGTGCGAGACACATACTTCTGCGGATTCCTCTGTTAATAAGGCGAAAAAGGCAAGTTATTTTCGAACATTAAACTGTAGTTCATGTTAATGTCGTCTGTGTGAAAATGAGAAATCGGATCACTCCGATGTGCAAATTTGATGTGGAATATTGCTGTCGCTCACCGAAGCCTATAAATACTGTTTTTATTTGATCCCGGATAATTGGTTGCGCCATGAAACTCTTCACTCAAGATCTATTATCATTCCTCAATAAATCCCCAAGTATATCAGCAATAACATTACAGGAATTGGTTATCAAGTAAGTGCTGTGTACTGTAAATTCGAAACAATGAGATTAGCTATGCATCGTTGCCCACTAAAGCCGTCTTTATTTAGGCCCCCCGGAGCATCCTGGCTTTGCTTGACTTGCTCAAGGGCAAAACAGCAATATGGTGGGTGGAAAGACCTATCTGCATTTATGACACGTTTAAACTCTTAATAGCTTGACAACAGCATCGCATATGGGTTTTACAGATACTTATTTACTCTACCAATTTAATGCAATGAAGGGTTATTTCAGACCAAAATAAAATTCGGGTCAATCTAAACCTGTAGAATCGACTTACATTTATACATATCACTGACAGACAAATGTGTTTGATAGATCCTCAATTTCAAGAACTAAGGTTGGAAAAACCTAACATTGTGATGTTTTATTTTTATGTGTTACACATTGTAATATTGAATATACTTTCGCCAACCTAAAGTCTATTTAGAAAGAATTCCTAAATTTAGATTGATTGAGATGATTTTGTAAGCAAGTGCATCTGTCTAATAAGCCTTGATAAATACAGTAGAGCAATATACAAATAAAACAAACAGTATAGTTTTGGTTTTCTTGTAGACTTATCAGGCGCACAATTTGAGTAATCACATGTAAAGTCCTACTGTGTAGTCTTCATCATATTTAAATACAATTAATCTTTCTTAAAGTTACAAACTTTTTAATTTATTGTGATTGAATGCCTTAAACTGGCTTGAAATGCTTACACTGTCACAGGCCTTAAAACATTTTCAGATGATAGACTTTTTGGTAACTTTATGGCTAAAGGTTTCTGATCACTCCTGGAACTTCTGGTCAACCATAATCCTGACTCCACATTGTAGACCCTGTGATTTGACTATTATTTTGACTAATATTTAATTACATTGCAATATCGATGCTAAAACTATATTTATGAAATATTTATAAATCTATAACTATATTTAATATATATTGTGCAACACTAGAAAAACACATCTGGGTTCTTTCTCGTAACCTCTGTTCTTGTGGTCTTCAGTATTTGGAATTGAACTTTGGTGGTCGTTAATGATGTTACACAAGACTTATAGACTATAGATTTACACATAGGATATATAGAAACAGCCCATGAATAATTAAACTTTGATTTATTGTATTGTCTTATAAAATTTTTAACCTCACAATCCAACTGTCACAGGAAACAATCTGTTTTTGTTTTGAGAATTTTTACATTCTCAAAATACCGAATTATGTTGGCTTGAGAAAGCCAAAATATTATTAAACTTTTTAAACTTACTATTATTATGAATCTTTATTTTCTGGTGGTGCAGTAATTAGCCTCACAGCAAGAAGGTCGCTGGTTCTTACCTCGGCTGGGTCAGTTGGCATTTCTGTGTGGAGTTTGCATGTTCTCCCTGTGTTAACGTTGGTTTCCTCCGATTGCTTCAGCTTCCTCTACAAGTCCAAAGACGTGGTACAGGTGAATTTGGTGAGCTAAATTGTCCGTAGTGTATGTGTGTGAATGAGTATGGGTGTTTCCCAGTGATGGATTGCAGCTGGAAGGGCATCCGCTGCGTAAAACATATGCTGAATAAGTTGGTGGTTCATTCCGCTGTGGCGACCCCTTATTAATAATAGGACTAAGCCAAAAAGAAAATGAATAAAATATTTTTTTCTGGTCCAAAAATTCTGACACAATCTTCTTGGACACACTCTCCTCACGTAATAACTGTTGTGCTTTCTGAAAACTGCGTTTGAATCCCAGTGCAGTCACATTTTTAAGCCAACATCAACGTTCGTCAACGAACTTTAACTTCTAGTTGTGCACTCTTTTCCTCCTGGGGACCAAAAGAATGTCCCCACAAGGTGACCAACAAGGACCAACATAGGCTCATAGGGAAAATGTGCCCAGGCTTACAATTTGAGAACTGACAAATATGTACTCACTGGTACATATGGCTGCATTTTATGTGTAAAATGAAGGCTGTGGAGGGGTAGCAATAACTGCTTGCCTATCTGTAAAGATGGCTTTTCCAGCATGATTGGTTTGCTCAATAGCTTACCACATACAGTACCAGACGTGGAATGCAAAGGCGAGTGTACCGGTATAAGGACGGCGAAGGATGGTTATAGAAACCAGGGAAACAAAACCCTAAAATCAGTGTGAGATCGTGGTAGTTTGCTTTTGTGAACACTGTCAGTTGGGTTTAGGGAAGGGGTATGTGAATCAGTCGATATCAAGCTGATATATTATGCACATCGAAAAACCAACAAGCTTCTTCCACAGACGTGCAAAAATGATTTTGAGATTTCCAAAGGGGCCACTTGTGGATTTACGAGAAATGGCAAGTATGAGAAAACGTGCCTAGTAATGTATTTGAGAATGTCAACACTATGCACGGCATGCTCTTCTGTACACACGGAGAATAACTTTAATTTTATTCTACCTCTAAGCTTCAAACATGGCAAAGTTGCTTGAGTCTATGTTCTGTTTCTCGCGAATCACATTCTGAATCACATCCAGATTAATTAGCTTAAATCGGAGGTAACAAACCTAACCGAAAGCTGCGTACGCTGCTTTACAAAACAAATAACTTTATATATCATAAACACACATTATTCTACAAAACAATGAGCACACGTTTTAACACATTTGTAATAATTATTTTACCAATGCTGCAGCATGAGGACAATCCTGAGTTTCTCTAGCCTTCATCTTTCTATGGCTCTGCGCCAAGTGGACTAATTTTAACATCTGATGACGCGATGCACTAAAGTAAACATTCAAAGCACACTAGCATAATCGTACACTTCAGGAAACAGCCAATGCTGTCTGATCATGTGAGTTACTGTGTTATCGTACGCGCATAAGGGTTGAAAGTGTGTCCACGTTATTATTTTATTTTTCAGCGATTCTTCCATGTACCACTGGAAGTACGCCCGTGTACCACTAATGGAACCACTAGCGGAAGTACCACAGTTTGAGAACCACTGCTCTAGTGCATTTGTAAAAACAAAAGCTGCTAGAAGACATTGATTGGGGTACATATTTGTCGGTTCTCAAAAATGTTGCGCTGGGTACATATTTCCAATGTGCCTAGGTTGAAATTGACTGGTATTGCTATACTTGTTGGGACATTTGGTCACTCCCAAAACAAACAAACAAACAAACCAACAACCAAGTACAAAAATTAGTTGAATCACATTCCTTTAAATTGAATTGTCACTCCAGAAATGTCAAAGCATGTGCACGGCACTGCTTATTTTCAATTACACACCTTCAACAGCACGCTCTTCTTTCAGTTGTCAGAAATGTTCAGTTTAACCCACAGCTGCAACAGAACAGCAACATGTTGATAGGGTCTAATGACGCGTTTGTTGCCAGTTCAGCTGGAGTCTCGCTTTCTTTCCCAAATCAAAAAAAGGCAACACGCTTTGCTCTGATGGGAGGAGAACATCGACACTTGCTTAAATTGCCACCTTTGCAGCATTTGACAAAGCGGTCGCTCCTTCATTTCTCTGAAGAATCATCAAAGCACTCGAGAAAAGAATTGAGCTGTCCCCCGAAGCATATCTGTCTCTCTTTCTCAGCTCTGTCCTTCATGTATTTAATGATCACCTCACTGCTGCATGTGTCGGCATGAGCGAAATCCACTGGATGGTAATGCAGCCCACACGTGTCAGCGCTGACAGAAACGCCGCTCAGTCGCTCGACACGGCTTCGCCAAATCAAATCTTCATCCCCCTCCAGAGTCGCTGAAGTGTGCCACTTGTAAAGTTAATTAATTTGATGGTTAATTATATAAGTCATTTATTTAAGTGAGAGCTCGGGTGACATTAGTCTTGTGGAAATATAGAACATGCTGTAATTGTGGAGTGAATTTGCTTTTAAAGAGCTTTTTAATTCGGGCCCCGGGGCCATGGATTGGATGGGGGCCCAGTGTGGCCCATTCTGCATTCAGATCCATCTCATCGTTTCTCTATTCTATGCACTATATACAAATGAAGTCAGAATGATTAGCCCTTTTGAATATATTGACTAGATTTAATAATAGTTTAACTGATTTATTTTATCGTTGCTATTAAGCTTTGCGTTTAAATGAAATCAAATCGCAATCGCGATTTAAACCCTTGTGATTAGCTAGTCGCAAGAGGCTGCAATATGAAATATGTATTATTAATTTTGCCGGAAATATTTAAATATTTAAAAAAGAAAAAAAATAATAATAGAGGGCTAATAATTTCAACTTCAACTGTAAATCAGTATCAAAGCATGTCCTTATTAAAAGTTCACAGCATTTCTTTTATTTTCAACACTAGCACGCAGGTCTTCGAGGGTTTTATGTGATCTTGAAGTATGTCATCACGCTCTAAATAGTGAATTACACTACACTGAGGTAATAAGCTACAACCTCTTTCTATTTTTATCCCGACTCTGATCTCATATCAGACTGAGAGTATGAGTGGTAACCGGAGTCTTCATGGGATCGTCCAACCTGAAATCGATTTGCCCTTTACAGCAGAAAGAGCCTCTAATATTTATATGTAGGGGCATGGTCTTCTCTCACAGCGTATACAATGTTTACCACAGTATATCCTGGTGAAAAAATACAACAAGTTCAATTATTAAGAGAGCTGTTGCAACACACTATATTTTGTAATGCGCAAACATGCTGAAATAACTTTAAAACAGAATATTCTCAATAAAGGTCAGGTTTTTCCCAGTTTATTTATGCTTTTGAATTGCATTATGGGATATTGATCTTTCTTCCAACAACTTTTAACCTTAAAAAGTGACTTTTATTAACATTTTCCCATAATGCAATTCATTCATTCATTTTCCTTCAGATTAGTTTCTATTTCAAAGGTCGCCACAGCAGAATGAACCACCAACTATTCCAACATATGTTTTATGAAGCGCATACCCTTTCAGCCACTACTCAGTATTAGGAAACACTCATTCACACACAATGTTTAATTTAGTTTATTCAATTCACCTATACCACATGTATGTGGGGGAAACCCACACCAACATAGAGAGAATATGCAAACTCCAAACAGAAATGCCAACTGGCCCATCCGGAGCTCGAATCAGCGACCTTCTTAATGCAATTCACAACCATAAAAAAACAGAAAACAATAAATATGGAAACTTATTTAACAGATTTTGTTTTACAGTTTAGGTATAAATAACCAAGTTATACCGTTAATATGCTGTTCAATGGTAGATTTTATTATGATTGTGACATTTGAGGTGTCCAATTGTGCTATTACTTAAATATTACATGATGGAATTTAAAATGTAATGGCTATTATTTATTTTAAAGCAATATGTTAGTCGAATAAATTAAATTTGATTCCATTTCAGATCATTTAAATAGATCTACTACCTAAACTCACATTTTCCTGGCTAAATTAAAGAGTTGGTACATTATAAAGGCAAATTAATAATACCGAACAGCATTGCTATTCAGGCATATTAATAAATATTTAAGCAGTGATATCATTACCATGATACATTCTTTTTTTTTTTTTTTGAGATAATGTGAATTTATATTATTAAAATTGCCTCCGGTCGTTCTAACAGCTGTATATTCAAATGACAATATTTCTGTAGGCGTGTATATATTTCGTAGTCTTAAGATGGCTCCTTTTATTTTTTTCATACTGCTGTACCTAACTATTGTGCGCATGTGACAATTGACACAAAAGATAAGTTAGATTAATTCTCATCTGACACGTCATCCAACAGCTGGCTCTCTGTACATGTACTTACTGTTACTGTAAGCCTTCATAAAAGGAGTTTAAATTAAAATGAATGTACTTGTTTTATTAGTTGTTGTAGGAGTACTAAGTAGGCATGGGCCAATATAAGATTCTGACAGTATGATAACGTTGGATAAAAATAACACGTTTTCATGGTATTTTGATGCTCTAAAACATGTTAATTTTGAATGTCTGGGTAAAAAAGCTTGTTTCCCCTTCAAACAATATATTTTATTTTTAAAAACATTTTAAATTTGTTGGAACTGTAAACATGCCAGGCTAAATAATTCAACTGAATCATTGACTTCTGCTGTCTTTAACACAGATTTCTTTACAATTTACAATGGCATTTTTGGATATCTTTTCTGCTAGAGATACTGTTGTCCTAGAAAACCAAAGGTGCCTAAAATATATATCTAAAAACAAACAAATAATGTAAATAAAAATGTTACATATACTATAGGAATGATATAGCAGAAAATGTTGGCGGTTTAAAAACCTTGACTGTTCCAAACCACGGTAAACCTAAAAAACGGTTATCATTCCATGCCTATTACTGAGGCACAAGTTAGGCTCCTCGATCCTCTGCCAATGGGGCGGGGAGAAGAAGCTCATTTGCATTTAAAGAGAGACACAAAAACTTTTTTGGAAAAAAAAAAATACATTCGAGAGGTGCATTGAGCTGAATCTTTACAGACTTTTTCGGGGGACATCTGAGATTTAGATTACATCTTGTAAAAAGTGCGTAAATATGGTTTCTTAAAGTCAACATGAAATGGAAGTTACCGTTATCGTTATGCATATATTAACACTAGGGCTGCACAATTTGGAGGAAAAAAATCTGATTAAAATTTAATTTCTATTTATTTTTTATTGAATGTTTTTGCTGTTTTGCCATTATCCACGTTTGACATGGTGGTTTTAACAACACCAAAGAAAAACCAAGTATAATCACTAAGTATGCTACACTATGCAACTCTATATTTAAAACCTTTTTGGCATTGTCGTAATTTTTTCCAATAAAGTTGTCAGATGTCATGACAAATTAAGGAAGTAACTTCAATATTTTAAATTCCATTAAATTAATTATATAAAAAATATATACATAAAACCTTTAAAACTTTTACATTTTATTGTATTACATTTTTCACATTGTTTAGGATAATTTGGTTTTGAGCGGTCAGAGTTTTCAAAAACCATATGCTTGATACCATATTTGATAGCGCATCGAAATAATCAGAGTTACATCGCAATTACAGTCTAGAACATTTTTTTCACTTGAAAAACAGTCCTGAAATGAGAATCTGCATGATTTTGTTATTTGGAAAGTGATTAGATTGTTTAAAGATGGGCGTTGCTAACAAAAAGAACACTGAAATAAGTGTTGCATGCAGAACTGTTGCAAACCATTTATTTGTGTTGAATTTAAACAATCAAATTAGGTTTAATAATGTTCAGCTTAATTTGTTTGTTTAAATTCAGCCCAATAAATTGTTTGCAACCACTTAACATAAAAAAAGGGAGTAAATCCAAGGAATCGTCTTTGAATAATTTTTTTTTCAGTGAAGGAAGATTGATAAATTGACAAATTCAGAGCAGAAAGGAGACACTCACTGATAGCCCCGCCCTAAAGACATTCCACGTAACCTTGAGGTGAAGAAAGTCTATTAAATATAATGAAGTGCACAAACACATTGTTTATAAGAAAAACTACTATATACACAAAACAATAAGAAGAGTACATTTTCATTTCTTGATTACTTTAAAACAAACTGTTATAATCATCTATTTATTAGGTCTTCTCTAATGTTCCATCAAGAGTTTGAAGTGAGGAACACTGAAAGTTTTGTGTGAGGTGTAAATATTGGCCTGTATATTTCAACCCTCACACATTCTCTCATATTGACAGTAACAAACAGAGTTATAATGTCAGTATGTCAATAAAAACATATCGACATTAACCAAGAAGCACAACAAAATCTAGTAGTGAGCAGAAAGAGTCTGTGGAAGGAGAAATATGCCGCCTATATAGTGCTTCTTGTGGCTATGCTAAGAATGCAATAGATTTTTATTGCATTATGAATTGCATTCTCGTACTTTTTGGAAAGCAACAACAACTCTTGCATTGTGATAGTATTCCGGGTGTAATGGCTGGGCAAAACTTGAGATATCTTCAGGAAGGTTACACTGCAACGCTTTTGTGTGCTTTGGTGACTAAAATATGAATGAGGACATATAAGATCGATTTAAACATCCACATTCACACAGTAAACCTGTTCCTGGTTGTAGAACAGAGGTTTCAGCGGCATTTCCTACAGGTGGTTAAAACTAGAGAGCAGCGGTGGTGGGGATAGAAAAGCCACACGTCTCTCTAGGGATGAAGACAAAGCAAAGATTTTGCGACAGATCCTTTAGAGCAGGGTTTCCAAAGCCAGTTGACTGAGACACTATACCTCACATAATTCCAAACAAGCAGTTTAGAGTCTACTACGTCTCACATGCCATAAAAAGCAAGAGAGAAGGAGAGGCAGAGCGAGAAGGGAGGGAGGCAGACGGACTGAGAAAGGGAATATTAGGTGGAATTGATTTAGTATATTTAGCATCGTATTATGTGGCATTTCTATGGAGTCTGGACAGAAAGAATATAGTGTCTGACTCCAACAAATAACTCCAAATAACAGTCACATATTTGTTTAGTTATGTAGAATGCTACCTATATACTGCTGTTTGGTGTGTAATAGGACATGTGACACAAATGTTTGGATTTATGCTTACCTCATACAGAGTAATTTGGTGAATCACATCACATAAATGCATTTCAAGATCAATTAACCTCACAAATCTAAAAGAAAGTTTGGTTTTGTGCAGATTTTTGTTTTTTTCTGTTTGATTCTTATGAGTCTCCTGTTTTTGTTATTGCAGATTAGTTCTGTAAAAAGAAAGATGAAATGCCCGCATGTGTTTAGCATATTTTCTTATCACAAACACAACAGTAATCTGGTAGTGTTTGCACTGCTTTTACTTTTTTGGGGTTAATTATTCGGATATCTCGATTGCAACAGAAATACCGGGAAATGTCTCTAGACTGATGGCATTTCATGCCGTTTTAGCCTTACAATCTTAAAATGTCAACAACATCACCAGTTTTGTCATCACTTTAGACATTACGCTAGAGAATCATTCAAATACTAGCACTAAAATGACAATGGTGAATTATTAACAGCTTCTGACGTCAGCGGCAGATGTGAATGAATGGTAGAAGAAAGTAGTTCCTCGTACTAAAGGATTTTTAGACTCTCCGTGTTTGATTTTCTTTTTAATATACACGATTATGTCGTCAAACTGTTGTATGAACGCAGTATCACACTTGTAGCAGTGCGATATGGCTGTATATCATTACTGGTAGGACACTGAGGCACTTAGCCTATGTGTATATATATATATATATATATATATATATATATATATATATATATATATATATATATATATATATATATATATATATATATATATAACAACATATTTAAAAAATGTAATTATCATGATAATATGTGTAATATCCACAATTAGTTTTATGTGCTAAGCATGTGCATCTGCATGCATTTTTTGTTTGTTAAAATCTGACCAATCAGATGGGCCCTTTACTTTCTTCATCCTCACCTCTACAGTAGGGGGTGTTAAATGAACCTAGAGATAAAAATAAATACTAATGCTTGGAGGAAAATGACAACAGTCCATAAAAAATTTAATTCAACCCGTTTTTCAGTCATTTGTGGTGTTTTGAAGTCTAAATGTTTGCACCTTGACATAGTTTTTTTCCAAAAAGCTCAGAAAAATATTTATTAGCGGTTTATTTTAATATAATCACAACATAAATAAGTGATTATTATTTTAAATTGCTGATAAAATATAATTTTTGCATGTTAGTTATATTGTTGGAAACAACGTTATTGCACCACTCAACAACAAAATCGCATCGTGCAGTATCGTGCAGCCCTAATATTCATCCATCCATCCATCCATCCATCCATCCATCCATCCATCCATCCATCCATCCATCTATTCATCCATCCGAAATACCTGTAAAAATGCCTCTCTCTCTCTCTCTCTCTCTCTCTCTCTCTCTCTCTCTCGCTCTCTCTTTCTAGATAGATAGATAGATAGATAGATAGATAGATAGATACTCAGGGAGAAAGAGAGCTGTATATAGTTATACAGTGTTTTATACAAATCAAGTAGTCTCATAGTAGTTTTTTTTTTTTTTGTAACACTTGATGTAACAATGTTACAACAACGTTGATGTTGTACAGTACGTTACAATTATGGAAGAAATAATAACATTCATTTCATGCCAGATTTAATGTGCATAATGGACGCAATCACACAAATGCAACAAAAAAATGCTACACACGCACACACACAAAAAATAATTAATGGAAGATGCTCTTTATTAAAAAATGACCCAGACACTTTCTTGACAGGCTTTGTGTTATCCACTCAATGTTCACAGCACTTTCCTGAGCCCATCTGCTGTGTTTTAAGTAGTCATTAACCAAAAGCGCGGTCAGGGGTCCTCTTTAGATCAGTAATGTTCTCTAATGATGAGAACGCGGCCCGCTGTAGAAATCGATAAAGGCTTGGTCTCTTGTGAATGAGCCGCACAACAGCAGACCTCCCTGCCATCCACTATCCCTCCGTCTCGACTGCTTAATTGATTGAGCGTTCCTCCGTCGTGAGCCCAGGTCTTGGATTCCACAAGGCGAATATTGCATACCATCTAGCCGAAAGGGCGATGGGACGATAGAATAAAGATCGATTTGGAATATTGTCTGTCATCAGACGCCATAATAGAACGGTTTCTCAGGTGCACGGACATCTGGTGGTACACTGTAAAAAAATGCAGTATTCCACACAATCGTCCCAACACAAATCGATTAAATAAACTTTGCAGATTTAACTAATTTAAGTGTATTGAACATACAAAATTAAGTTGTCCCAACAAAATCTTAATATTTGTGTTTCCGCTTATTTTAAATAAGCAGTTTAAACAAGAAACAAAAAAAATATATATATAAATTTTGCAGTGCTGCACAGTAGAGCTGCACAGTTAATCGTTGATTCGACCCCCTAGACGATCTTAATCCAGCATTTCTACGATTCTATCAATCATATTTTCAAGTTTAGGAGAGAAGAAAAGGCGGCCGCACGAGTCTTTTCATTGTTTCACATCCATTGCTCAGTGACATTGACACCTCCAAATGACGTTGAATGAGTCACATAATGTATTTATAAGGTATAATTCACCTAAAAATGTCATTTTTTGTCTTAATATAATGATGTTTTTCGCGATCGGGAAATCACACGTGACTTGAGCTGTTGACCGTGAGCTGTTATCACAGAGAAGGCGCGCGCGCTACTTAATAATAGTCGCGCGCGTCTACTTTAGTGAACAGAACGTGCATATGTTGCGAGTAACAGGTAATACAGTTGTAAATAATATTCAGTTTGTGGCACAGAGTGATCGTTTTGGAGCCGCGCGAAGTATAACCAAGCACTTAGCAGTCAGAATGAAACCGAAAGTGTGCCCTTCATTTAAATGATCATATCTCATTTTGGAGTTATGATTACGACAAGCATTTGATGTTTTTTCTTTCATAGCGAACCCACAGTTGTGCATGAAAATAAATGTTTACAATGTCAGTATAACTACTCTAGCCTATATATTGTTGAATATAATCTGATAATGGCAAATGTCTGATTTTACCAGTGAATAAATTTGTCTAATATGACAGATTGCAAGCATATATCTCAAACATAATAATTCAACATCAGAATTATTATAAGTAGAATAGAATTATTTATAAAAACCAGTAGACCTACACATAATATTATTATCGATGTTGTGCCATATGTTTGTTTTTACCATTCCTTTATTTTACATCTACAGAATCGTGATCTTTATTTTAAGCAAAAAAATTGCGATTCTCATTTTACCCAGAATCGTGCAGCTCTACTGCACAGTATATCGTTTCAGTATCAATATTGCAATGTGATCATAGTCACATTGCAAGACATGCAATGTTGAGTCAGTGTTATAATTGATCATTTGCATGTGTTTTTGAGTCCTGTGACTGTACACTTCCTGACAAAAGTCTTGTCGTCGATCCCAGTTTTAAGAGTAACAAATTAATAACTTTACTTCTAGTTTATCATTTAGAGAAGTGGCAGAAGGTAGATTTTTATCATCACAAATACTGATAAGGAAATCAGTCAAGTTTGGTGAAGGAAAAAACATGGTTTGGGGTTACATTTCAGTATGAAGGGTGTGCAAGAGATCTGCAGAGTGGATGGCAACATCATCAGCCTGAGGTATCAAGACATTTGTGCTGCCCATTACATTACAAACCACAGGAGATGGACAACTCTCCAGCAGGACAGCGCTCCTTCTCATACTTCAGCCTCCACATCAAAGTTCCTGAAAGCAAAGAAGGTCAGTGTGCTCCAGGATTGGCCAGCCCAGTCACCAGCTGTGAACATTATTGAGCATGTCTGGAGTAAGATGAAGGAGGAGGCGTTGAAGATGAATCCAAAGAATCTTAATTCTTTGAATTCTGGGATTCCTGCAAGAACGATTTCTTTGCCATTCCAGATGACTTTATTAATCAGTGATTTGAGTCATTGCAGAGATGTATGGATGCAGTCCTCCAAGCTCATGATGGAGTCAGACACAATATTCATTCTTTTTCCACTGCAGCATGACTTTATATTCAATGTGACAAGACTTTGGTCTAAGCAAAGTCAGACCTTACTGTCCTAATTAAATGATTAAAAATCAAGGCATGATCATAATTAATTTTTGTCAAATAATGCCTAGTTCAGACTGCGAGATTTTAGCCCCGATTTTGGCTCGCCGACAGGTTTTGAGAAATCGCAGACAAATGCCTCAAATCACAGGCAAATCGCTGCTCGTGCACGTGAGTGACAATCACACAGTATGAACTATCAAAGACGCCATCTGAGAGAATCGCCGATGAGTCGCCGATTCCTGCGAGATATTTGGCATGCTAAATATCTGGAGCTGTCGGCGATTCAAATCATGCAGTGTCAATTGAGTTTTGACTGAAAATAACATCAACGGTGAGGAGAAATGGCCAATTCCCTTTAAACCCAGGTGAGCAAATATGTAAATTTTCTACCCCATTAAAGGCGTCTTTCTCATTATGTAGTTAATAACAAAAGATATACAGTACTACGTATTTTTGGCTGTGAGACGTAGTTTGGACGAACTTGTCGGCGATTCTTCCTATAATAAAGTCATGCAATGTGAAAGCTCCTGTCGCCGTTCCATCTTGCAGTGTACACAAAGCAGCGACGAAACGCTAGCCCAGATAGTCAAGCAGTGTGAAAACATCTGTGACACGACTACTTTGAAAATCATGCAGTCTGAACTCGGCAAAAGTGTAATCTAAAGGTCTTTGCCTTTCATATAAGCCACTTCTGGTACCGAATAATCGCTTAGAAGTTAAGTTATTATTTTTTGTTCCTAAAACTTGGATAGGCAAGTCGTCAGGCAGTGTATGCTCGTAGATGGTTTATTGTATTTTATGCAGATGCACTTCTCTACAAAATCATTTAAATCAGCCTATATAATTTTTTTTTTTTTCCAAATCGAGATGTTCAAGTCATCTGGTGAAATTGCATTCATATCACAATGTATATAACAAATTATAGCAATGTTAGATTTTCCAATATCGTGCAGTCCTATCTGATGGCCTCTCATGACCTCAATCACCAAGAGTGTTTTTTTCCTTTTCATGTAAACCACCTCATAGCGGTGATTTCTCCTATTCTGATCTTGCTTTTTTATGTCTTTCCCCGGAGTGTAGACTTTGGTTTTTCTATAAGGTGGAAATTAATTATCATATCAAACAGTCTTCAGAAATGTATTTGTGTCAGCACGGATGGTTAGTTTTGCATGAGAAAGACTGGTGGCTTTGAATGTGCGCTGGATGCATATGGTTATTTGAGGGCTTGGTGAGTTTGATAGGCTTTTGTTCTTCAAGAACAAAGTGAAAGGCCCCGGCGAAAAAGCAATCCTCTTTAGTTCCTGAATGATATTAGAGCTCTGAGGATAATTGGGTGATATTTTTAGTGGTGGCCCCGGCGTGGATTTTTTATTTTATTTATTTTTTTGTATGTCTCCTTTGTGGGAGGCTCTCCCAGGCTATTGTCAACTTCAATGGCACGTTGATAAGTTGTAGTTTTGAGCCTACCGTGAAAATGGGATTAGTAGCAGCGTGGTAAACACAGATCTGAAATATGCTGAAGAGACCGATTGCTGCCAGTGTTAAATCTAGCGCCAATGCTCACTTTCTTCTGTTCCTTGTACAGTCACGTACAGACTGCAGTTTCCATACTGACGGTACATAATTGCATGTATCAGAGGTCAGGTCTTGGTAAAAATCTTTACATATACCTTAGGAACTATAAAGAAGAGCATTTTAGCGGTAGTAAAACCTTGACTTTTCCAAACCGCGGTAAACTTTAAAAACCGGTTATCGTCCCATGCCTACTTTTTACTAATGTGAATTGATGCTTGGAATGAATACATGGCAACCTATGTACTCACTGAAGGTGGGTAAGTAAGTGTTGAAGGAACGGAATAAGAGGAACATATGTATAACTTGGTTACATGAATTTCATATATATATATATACAAATTCAAAAATATATATATATATATATATATATATATATATATATATATATATATATATATATATATATATATATATATAGATAGATGAATTTGTATAAAATAATAATAAACCATAACACCATTATTGCTGTTGAGTATTACAATTATTTGAGAAAATATTATATTATTACAATATTATTTAATAAATTTATTTTATTGAATCTATTGACCTTTTTACCTAGGATGTTTTTGTTTATATTTAATTTTATTATATTCAATTTATAATTTCTATATATAAAATGTTTATAATACAAGTATTTTTATATATATTTTAGATTTTATTAATATTTTTATTATCTTTTGTATAATTTTTGTACGATTGCAATTTCAAGTTTTTTTGTATTTCTACAGCAGGTCAGTTGATATTATTTTTCCAGATGTATTTATGTATGCATTATTGTTTAATATTCAAAACTCACTGACAGTAATGTTTGATCTAGACTATATAGATTTTAAAGTGAGTTTGTTCAATGTAGTTAATACACATAAAATAACTAAATTATATATATATATATATATATATATATATATATATATATATATATATATATATATATATATATATATATTTAATAGTTTAACTATTTTTTTTTTCTCTCCATTGTTGTGTGGTTACAAACCTTTAAACACAAAAGAAGATATTTTAAATGAAACCTGTAATCATTGACATCCATAGTAGGAAAAACAATTACTATTGAAGTTAATGGTTACAGGTATCCTGCAGTACTCAACAGAAGAACGAAACTTAAATGGGTTTTAAACAAGTGAAGGATCTGTAAATGATGACGGAATTTTCATTTTTGAGTGAACTATCCCTTTAAGCACTTATACAACGAGTGACTATGGTATCTAACAGCAGCATGTGTTGTTTCTGTCAGATCACAGCAACAGTGCAGATCTGTATTAGAAACACTGAACGAGGGAGATAAATAAAGGAGGACTGGCTCCCTCTCTTCTTTTACGAGCTCATTTGCAGCGCTGGTGCACCACTAACTCAACCATAGTGAGGAGGAGAGACCATAAGGAAGGGGGAGAGATTATGAATGCGATATATTAAACATGCTGGCAAAATATATTAAACATACTGGAGCGATCTCAGGAGGCTGGCCAGATAATGCACTGATTGATTTTTACTAAGCTGTTAACTATTAATGCAGCTGTAACAGAAGGAGACCTGCGGACATTTATCAGACCCATAACGTGTGCTCCGCGTATGCCATGGTTGGAGTTTGACTGTGTATGTAGGGTCCACTTAGTGATTATCAAATGGCCCCCCATGTGATGTTTTTGGGGCTCTGGGCCATGATGAGATTTCGCTGAAGGTAATGTGGTTGGTTAATAGTAAGCATGTAGGACGTTGATGTGTGTTTATAAACCTGAAGTCAAAATTATTCGATTTTCTTATTCGAATATTTCCCAACTTATGTTTAAGCATAACATTTGCAAGACATTTTTCACAATATTTTAAATGTTTTATTTCAGCTAGAATAAAGCCAGTTTTTACTTTTTAAAACCATATTAAGGTCAATATTATTAGCCTCATTAAGCAACATTTTTTGATTGTCTACAGAACAAACCACTGTTATACAATGACTTATCTAAGTACCCTACCTTGCTTCAGGATGTCTGGGGGGTCTTGAAGTTTATAAATCAACTTAGAGAAATTTAAGGCCCTTAAAAAGTCTTAAATGCTGTTACAAGGTATTAAATTTAGCATCCACTTTAATTATACAGTTGTATATCTAGTCTAGTTGTTTATATAGTTGTTCGTCGCGGAAAGCCACAAGCCAATCATATGCGTTTAGAGCTGGAAAAAGAATTGAACCGTTCATCTCTCGAGTCCTCTATTGGGTCTGAGTCATTGGTTCATCACGGGCCAATCATATGCGTTTAGAGCCGGAAAAAAATTGAACCCTTCATATCTCGAGTCCTCTACCGGGTCTGAGTCATTCGTTCATCACGGGCCAATCATATGCGTTTTGAGCCGGAAAAAGAATTGAACCGTTCATCTCTCGAGTCCTCTATCGGGTCTGAGTCATTCGTTCATCACGGGCCAATCATATGCGTTTAGAGCCGGAAATAGAATTGACCCGTTCATCTCTTGAGTCCTCTATCAGGTCTGAGTCATTCGTTCATCATGGGCCAATCATATGCGTTTTGAGCCGGAAAAAGAATTGAACCGTTCATCTCTCGAGTCCTCTATCGGTTCTGAGTCATTCGTTCATCACGGGCAAATCATATGCGTTTAGAGCTGGAAAAAGAATTGAACCGTTTATCTCTCGAGTCCTCTATCGGTTCTGAGTCATTCATTCATCACGGGCCAATCATAAGTGTTTAGAGCCGGAAAAAGAATTGAACCGTTTACCTCTCGAGTCCTCTATTGGGTCTGAGTCATTCGTTCATCACGGGCCAATCATATGCGTTTAGAGCCGGAAAAAGAATTGAACCGTTTATCTCTCAAGTCCTCTATCGGTTCTGAGTCATTCGTTCATCACGGGCCAATCATATGCGTTTAGAGCTGGAAAAAGAATTGAATTGAAAGGTGAACTAATTATCATGGCTCCTATCGACTCAGGTCGAGGTGAGAAAAGCAAAGAGACAAAAATACCTTCATAGACAAAAAAACAGGTAAACAACGAATTATTATGTTCTCCTTCTTATAGTATTCTATTTATGACTTATTTGTCGCGTGATCAACCTTTTGGGCTAGTTTTAGATGTGTTTGGAAGCAATTCGTAACATTTTAACAATATTTTGGCAAATTGAACCAAATGAAGGAAATGACTCAAAAAAAGATTCGTTCATCTCGATGAACGAGACTCAAAGATCCGAGTCAGTAAAATGATCTGAACTTCCCATCACTAACTCCCATCATGGCAAATATAAAATAAATAATTTATTATAAATAAGTTATTAAAACTATTGTATTTAGAAATGTGTTGAAAAAAATCTTCTTTTCATTAACCAGAAATTGGAAAAATATAATATACTGGGGGCTAATAATTCAGGAGGGCTAATACTTCTGAGTTTAACTGTATCCTGTATCCTCTAGGACATAGGTGTTAAACTCGATTCTTGGAGGGCCGGAGCTCTGCACAGTTTTGCTCCAACCCTAATCAGACATAGCTGATCCAAATAATCAAAGTGTTCAAAAGAGTCATGAACACCTTCATTAGTTGGATCAGTTGTGTTTGATTAGGATTGGCAGCAAAACTGTGCAGAGCTGCGGCCCTCCAGGAATCGAGTTTGACACATGCTCTAGGAGCTCTTTGCCCTCAGCTTCAACCTTAATGAAATGTATTTAGTTTATCTGTTGTTGTTTTTTTTTCTTGCACGCATCATCTGTTTCGCTAAAATGACCCAAGGGGGGAGGGGTTCTCTAAGAGTTGCCACCGTAACTGGAAATTTGCCTGATTATCAATGCGGGGAAACAAACAGAAAGGGCTTATCTGGAGAGAAGTGAAGTGCACTGAAAAGATTAATTAGGCTGAACAGTTTCGGGTGCTTTAATGAAGAGGCCTTGAGAAGAAGCAACATGGTGAACTCGTCAGAATGGCTTGCGCTCCTTCACACAGGTGCACGTCTTTGCCGGTTGCTACTTGGCGAGCGAGCAAGCACTTTAAAATGTGTCGCTGACACCCACGTAACACCTTTTGTGCGCGGACCACCCTCGCTTTTGTGACACAAAGTCACAGAGTCCGCGAGAACACAGAGGCGCGATCGCAGTAGGAAGAAACCTAATTAGCAGGCATAAAAGAACGCATTCGTTTAAAAAAAAAATAAAAAAGGCAAGTGATACTTTCACTTAAAAGCTGCGGTCAGCCCTTGACACGCTCATTAAGAGCTATTATTGTAGGTAATCAAGTTTAGCTTTGAAGAAAAATAGAGGGCGAATTTCTGGATGAATTTGAAATGAAATTGCCAGCCTCGAGTTTGAACCGAGCTTAAATGAGGAATGCAAAGCTGAAGTATGAGTTATGCTCAAACATATAAAAGATGTTGATCTGTGCAATATGATGGTAGATAGAAAGTCTGCTGTTTCAAATTACACTTCAAAATTCTGGGTTCCACACAATCGATTTGACAAGACAACATGTGTTACAAGCCTATGTTTGTCTTGTCTCATCTGTTTTTTTTTTGTTCCTGTTTTGCATAGAACACATCCAATTGGCCACTTACAGCTTGCTTGATCCTGATTGGCCTACAGTGTTTTAAAAAGCCATGACACCACTTCCTTGGCAGCCATCTTGTTTTTGGTCACTTGCTTGTGTTTGTTAAAATGTTAGTGGTGGGCAACGCGAGGCTTCATGAAACACTGAAACAGTCGAAGCAACTGTGTTGAGGCTTCGAAACGTTATGAAACCCCACTCTACGGTGCCACCTAGTGGTCATTTTATTAGTATTACACTGAAACAGCTTCAGCAAAGAACTGTTGAGCAAATTGAGGTATGAAACCCTACTTTGTAGCCTTGAACCGATAAGTGGTTTAGTCGAGTGGTTAGAGTTCGTGATCACCATCCGGAGATAGTAGGTTCGAATCCAGGCTGATACAATTATTTTTGAAATGCTTTAATTCCAGTTGGTAATGCTTTGTTTTTGTATCATTTTGTTTCAACATTGCTCTGACATCCGAATAAACACCTTGTAAATAAATTTGTATTGTTTTGGTCATAAAACAGGGTTATTGCTAGATCAAATAAAGTTGTGTCCAGAAGTTAACAATAATTATTTATATTATTAATTACATGTCCCAATGTATTTTATTAAAGTCTATCCAAAACCTAAACCCATCACTGTACTGTAAAAATATTAATTATTGTTTTACAGTGTTACAAAAATAATGCTAAATTGATGGTGTATCCGCAGCTGTATCCTATCAAGACTACACCATAAAACAGTAACATGATTAAATACATAAAATCATGATTTTGGTGTTTTTATACTAGTCAGGATTCGAACCCAAAATTAACTTGAAACAGTTACAACGTGCACACGCACAGCCCACTACGCCATATGAGATGGAAAATTAAAATTGACCATGTTAGTCAAATCCAGATTCTCCAGGTTTCGAAACGCTTCTGAAATGACCAATGCTTTGAATCGCTTTAGTCACGTGACCAGGTGTTTCGAAACACTTTAGTCACGTGACCTGGGGGTTTCGGATCATGCTACGGTGCAGTGTTTCGAAACATATGCGCTTCGGGATCTCGACACTGTCTCGAAACGTCAGTTTCACGTCTGCCATCCCTAAAATATGTTTAAATGTGGTATAGTGTAGAGTTTTGGATGTGTTAGGACTGGGGATATTGAGATTTGTGAGTACTGTTTGTTTTGTTTGACTTCTGAGGTAATATTGAGATTTGTAAGTACTGTTTGTTTTGTTTGACTTCTGAGAATATATTGAGAATTGTGAGTACTGTTTGTTTTAGTGTTTGCTTTGTTTATGATACTTTGTTCCACCGGCTTGTTTGACCTTTGTTGCCTGCTGACATTGATTTTATATTGTCCTTTAAATATGGTTGCCTGTTTTTGTAAATAGATTGTAAATAGTGTATATATTGGGATAGTATTGGAGTTTGACGCCATTTTCTTTGTAAAACCTTTTGGCCTCTGTTTTTGTGTTAGGTAGTTAGGGTAGTGAATTGTACTTTCTTTTCTTTTATTTTTGATCAGGTAAGTTAGAGATTTAATACAAAGGAATTTTTGTTTGTTATTTTGGCCTTGTCAGCTCCCGAATTTAAACCCCAATAAATCATAAATCTTTGAATTAATTTTTGTTGTCTTGTCTTTCATGTTGTGCACCATCCCTAGACGGTGCGTAACATGAAATTGGGGGCTCGTCCAGGATATGAACCCGGGACCTCAATTCAATCAATTGGAATTCATCAGCTTGATGTTGTGTGGGCGTTACCACTATGACATCTGTCAGACATTAAATTTTGGTCACTTTCCAACACAACCCAAATTCAACCAAATATCAATGTAATCTTGACGTTGTTATTGTATGTCAAAATAACATTGTTCTTAGACGCTGGCTGAATTTTGGTCACCAGATGTCATGACTTAAATCTAACCTAATATTAAGATGTTGTGTGCCTGCTGGACAGCCTATAATATCCACACTTTGATTTTTAATAATTAAACTTAAATACCATATTTAGAAATCTGTCAAAATAAGAATATCGCATTTCATGTTTAAAATATAAATGTAAAATATAAATGTAAATAAAAGCATTAGATTTACTAATTTGTCCCAATGTGATTCTTTTGCCACGATGCTTTTCTCTACTCATTCACTCGTTCAATAAACACTCACAAAACAGACCGCTAACAAATGGACTATAAAGTATCACCTAGGAGCTAAAACTCCTTCTTTAACATAATAATCAGTGGAGATACGGTTTAGTTAGTTTGAAGCCGACTGTCCCCTGAAGGGAGATACATGATGAGATCAATAGCTGCGCTGTGGGTGTTATTGTTTGAACTAAAGCTCGTGTGAAAGACAGAAAGCTGTCGTTCAGTCCCATAGCATCCCTTCAGGCACATTATTTTCTTAAAAGCTCCTGATTTACTTATTTCTTTGGTCTGGTGTGGTACTGCACAATATATTGAAAAGTATTGTTATCATGATAATGATAGAGTATGGGCAATATTTCAGCAATATCTCACTCAAATTTGTAACTTTTTGACTTAGTGGCTGATTTGTATAAATTTGTATGATCTAATTTGTACATTTTAGTACGATTTGCTTACTTCCCAATGATGTTTGGGTTTAGGAGTGGGGTTAGGTTAATGTCACGCCCCCTTTGTAACTTGTTTTAACTTTTACCTTTATAAAATGTTTTTAAAAGTTAACGTTTTAACTTTTAACTCATATGAATTAGTCACTAGGGGGTATAAGGCTCACAATATATTAAAAAGAATTGTTATCGTGATATTGGGACAGTAGATGCGATATCTCACACCAATTTGTAACTTTTTGACTTAGTGGATAATTTGTATGATCTCATTTGTACAGTTTCGTATGATTTGCTTATTTCCCAATGAAGTTTGGCATTAGGGGTGGGGATTGATTGGTGCCACGCCTTTTATTGACTTGTTATGATTTTAAAAAATAATTTTTAAAAGTAATGTACTTTTTTAAAAGTAACTGAACTCATAAGAATTAGTCACTACACTATTGCAGAGAGGCGCAATAGATATTTTTATGAATGCACAAACTTGGGATGCTGAAGTAAAAAGGTGTTTTATTTGTGGATAATCGGCACTGAGCGCTTTTCCAAGTTGACCAATCAGATGAGGCCTTGTTATCTTCATACCTGTCTACCCAGTAGGGTAGCTCTTCTGTTATTAACTAGTAAGGGAACCTAAAGCTAGAGAAAAAATACTGATGATGGGATTTAAGACAGAATAGGAAAATAACAATAAAAAATGGAAATATCTTCCCAAGTTTTCATTCGTTTGTAGTATCTAAATATTTGCACTTTTTTTTTTTTTTTTTTTTTGATGCGAAAAGTTTATTATACTAGAAAAAGTATTTTTTTTTTTACCTGTCCATTTTAGTATGATCATTCAACACAATCTCATGGCAATTCGTAACTTTTTGATTTAGTCACGAATTTAAATAAATCACATTCGTACATCCCCCAATGAGGGGTTTAGGGGTGGGGTTGGGTGCCCTGCCTCCTTTTAAATATCATACATTTTTGTATGACTGAACTTGTATGAATTCATACGAATTATCCATTAAGCTGACAAGACATAAAATACTTTGAAAATAAAAATCGAAATATCTGCCCGAGCTTTCATTCATCTGTAGTGTCTAAGGGCGCACTCACACTATGCTATCCGAACTGTACACAGGCCTGGATTGTTTGAGAAGTGTGAGTGCTCTGAATCGGGCTCAGGCACGGTTCAGTTGGCCGGCTTTGGCCCGTTTGGAAGAAGTGTGCCAGAGTGTAGTTCACTTGGGCTTTGGTACGGCCACAGTACGCTTGTTGTGTGAGTGCAGAGCCCAAAATTGAAGACGATATGTGACTTTTAAGGGACTGTTTCATATGGTGTTATTATTAATTTTTACTGTTGAATGAACCTAAACTGTAGTTGATTATAAAAGACACAACCCCTTTACTGCACGACAGCTGCACCTTCAGCAAACCTCCTAATTCCTGCAGCACCAGGACTTTATGATTGTTTATGAGTGCCAAAAGTGGCTGGTCTGTTCTGCAAAATATTTGACTGCGTCACTGCATCCCAAACGACTAAAACGATATAAAGAAATCTCCACTGTGCTGAGCGAGAGCGCTTCTTTCTGAACAGCGCATCATCAATGACGTAAAAGTGCTCAGGCATGAATGCAGTGTGAGTGCGGGCTGTCGGGGGAGACGGGATGGGGGGACAATCGTGCTTCGGTCTGGTTCAAAGTAGCTGTACATCGTGTAAGTACGCCCTAAATGTTTGCACATTTTGTTTTGTTAGATTAGAAAAATTCTATTTATTTCTTGTTCATTTTAGTTTGACTATTACATAAATACATTTTTTTAGTCAAGTCAAACTTTATTTATGGAGCACTTTACAAACACAGAAGTGAGCCAGAAATGCTGTAAAGAAAATATACACCTAAATAAGCATAATAGTAGGGGTGTCAAAATTAATCGTTTCTTCGATGCACCGCGATGCAGACGCGGACAATTCGGTATCGGTTCAGTATTAATCATAACCGGTTATTACTGACGTCATTTACCTCATATGCGCTCTGTCGCGAGGGAGACGATCGCGAGTATTTACAGCGCTCTAACTACTTAATACTCATGAACTTTGCACAATTTCACTGTGTGTGTTTGAGAATGAAAGTAGCCTACTCCATTTCTCTCTCTCTCGCTCGCTCTCTTTCTCACACACACACAGTGGCCCATTTAACCTGCTGGCGTGGCTTTTCGTCTCCTCTCGGCTGTTTTACAGCGTTACTTTTGGATACAGAAACGAGCGCGTGTCTGCAGAGTTTTCTCCACCGTGTCTATCCTAGATCAGCTGTAAGATCGCCGCCTGCCGCTTATCATTCATCTGAAGAGCGCAGCGTGCAAGAGCAAATCGCAACCGTTTTTGTTGAGGGTGTAACCAATCAAAGGGGTGTAAGAGAGCTAGACAAGGATCAGAAATTGAGCTGGATATTTATATTTGTTTATATTATTTGCTAAATGCTCGTTTTTTTTTTGTTACAGTTTATATATCTGACTGTTTGTATTAAATGACACAATTGTATTACAAATTATAGCCTATATAAATATAAATATATTCATACATTTTAATACAAGAGCTGCGGCTGTGAAGAAAATATAAAAGCACCGTCAATGCACCGTGATGCACCGAAATATCGAATTGAACCGAATCGATGGCATGATAATCGTAACCGAACCGAACCGTGAGACTAGTGTAGGTTCACAGCTCTACATAATAGTCTATAAAATACATAAGATACAATATAAAATATAACTAAAGCTACCTAAAAACGGCACACAGATTAAAATAAATTTTACAGCAAGCTTTTCTCTGGGGAAATACAAGACAAAGAGCAAAATAACAATACAAATCTAAATATCCCCCAAGTTTTCATGCATCTGTAGTGTCTAAATATTTCCGAAAAAGTTCATTAGATCAGAAAAATATTCATTTAATCTGTTCATTTTAGCATGATCGTTACATAAATAAGTGTTTTTTAAAGCTAGCTTGTCTCTAGGGAAATGTTGCTGCAAGAAATGCCGCTATCACAATAGTTTCGCCCTAGTTTGCTGTCTTCATGAAGCATTTGATGTTTGTGTGTATGTGCATGCGAGTGTGTGTTTGACCTCCTTCCTGTAAACATGCTCTTCCATAAAAAAGCTCTTTAAATAAATGATGATAGATAATCTGGATATGGAGAGTAAATGGGAAAATGCTGTCGAAGTCACCTGCCTATCAAGCGCACGCACTTATTTACCCTCAAGAGCGCCAGGCTACTTAATCCAGAGTAATATTCCACCCTTAATCACATTCATAAATTGGTAATGATATTCATGCACTTGTGTGATATATGGCAAATTATAATGTCAGCGTGTCTTAGCCGTGCCGTCGTCATTTGAATATGGGCTCTATTGCTTTAATAAATCATGGTGGGTGGGATATGGCAGTCATTAGGTTGAATGGCAGTACATAGTCGTGTAAAAAAGAAAGTGCATTCAGCGCTCATATGCATCATGCTGTTAATCATAATATGGCTTACGGGGATACCGTGATTCTCAAGATAGTGTGGAAGGATGGAGGTTGATGTTTTGGAGTTTTTAGCTTGATAAATGGATTGTAAAAAGGTTTATTGTGCTGATTTTTTTTTAGCATTGCAGAAATAATTTATAAACCTTGCGAATAGTTGATAGAGAATTAGTCATTGTTGATGACATTATTCCTGGACAATTGTATTTTAAAGGGATATTTCACAATAAAATGAAAGTTTACCATTCACTATTCCCTAAGTGATTCTAAACCTGTTTGACTTTGTCTTTTCTGTTGAATGCAAAAGAAGATATTTTGAAGAATGCTGGAAATCTGTAACCATTGATGTTTGTAGTAGGAAAAACAAATACTTTGGAAAGCTTTCTTTTTTTTTTGTCTTCTTTTTTGCTTAACAGAAGAAAGAAAGTCAAACATGTTTAAGGCAGTGTTTCTCAACCACATCCCTGGAGGACCACCATATCTGCACATTTTCCATGACTCTTAAACCAATTAATCATTCATTCATTCAGTCTTTCATTCATTCATTCATTTATTTTTTTCGGCTTAGTCCCTTTATTAATCTGGGGTTGCCACAAAGGAATGAACTACCAACTTATCCAGCACATGTTTTTTACACAGCGGATGCCCTTCCAGCTGCAACCCATTTCTGGGAAACCCTTACACACTCATTCACACTCATACATTACGGACAATTTAGCCTACCCAAATTCACCTGTACCACTTGTCTTTGGACTGTGGGGGAAACCGGAGCACCCGGAGGAAACCCACGCGAACGCAGGCAGAACATGCAGATTCAACACAGAGACGCCAACTGAGCCAACCGAGGCTTAAATCAGCGATCTTCTTGCTGTTAGGCGACAGCACTACTTACTGCGCCACTGCGTCGCCTCTCTTTAACCAAACACACCTTGGATTTGGATCATCTCTTTAGCAGTGACTGAAATAATTGTAATGGGCGTGACTGACAAAGGAGGTATTCAAAAATTCTGTGTTGGTGGTCCTCCAGGAATATGGTTGAGAAACATAGTTTTTTTTTTTAAGATTTCTGCAGGACTTACAGTTGAAGTCAGAATTTTTAGCCCCTTCAAATTGTTTTCTTCTTTTTTTTATATATTTCCCAAATGATGTTTAACAGAGCAAGGAAATTTTCGCAGTATGTCTGATAATATTTTTTCTTCTGGAGAAAGACTTATTTGTTTTATTTTAGCTAGAATAAAAGCAGTTTTTAATTCTTTAAACACCATTTTAAGGACAAAGTTATTAGCCTCTTTAAGCTGTATTTTTTTCTGATTGTCAACAGAACAAACCATCATTATACAATAACTTGCCTAATTACCCACCTATTTAACCTAAATACCCTAATTAAGCCTTTAAATGTCACTTTAAGCTATATAGAAGTGTCTTAAAAAATATCTAGTAAAATATTATTTACTGTCATCATGGCAAAGATAAAATAAATCAGTTACTAGAAATTAGTTATTAAAACTATTTTGTTTAAAAAATCTTCACTTCGTTAAACAGAATTTGGGGAAAAAGTAAACAAGCGCTCTAATAATTCAGGGGAGCTAATAATTCTGACTTCCACTGTAATTAAAAAAAAACAAAAAAAACAATTTGTATTCTGTTTACAGTGTTAAATAAACTTGTAGAATAGATAGGGGTGTGCATTATTGACAAAACCTCTCTAAAAAAACAATAATTCAGATTTTTTTCAGGTTCTTTGTTAGGGGACACGATAGAACTTAAGTGTTTAAGTGTTAAGTGTTTGAAATATTACATGCAGTGGGGAAATATGTATTTAACCGCTTTTACAAACCCTTGTAAATGTTTTATTGAAAGTTTTATTTAAAGTCATGTGCAATTAGCTAGTAAGCTAATATTATTATATATTAGCTAATCAGCTAATACTATTATAGGACTGAACTCGTACGAATTTGTACGAAATAGCCACTAAACCGGCAAAGCGTAAAATACTAACGTTTTCTCGTGAGATCAGGCTGGAAATATCCTTTTAAGTTCATTCTTATAGGCTCTATGCTTTTGGACTCTCGGTATGTTTTTGGTTTATTTGTTAAAAGAACAAATATGAGGTTGTCCAACAAATATCACACACTCTATGGCAATGTTTGACCCAAACCTGTGTTGCATAGTGACTATTACATGCAAAACAAGAGTGCAGAAACCTGCAGAGGAAAGCTTCATACCCTTCATACAGACTGCATTTTATGTGTGTGTGTGTGTGTGTGTGTGTGTGTGTGTGTGAATGTGTGTGATTTGATTCAAATTTGTTCTCCTGAACAGGAAGTCGGGAAGCTCCTTTTTTCCACTTTCTTTAAGCTCAGAATATGTTCAGTTCAGCAGAACATGCTTTGTTTGAAGGAATGAAGGACAGATGACAGACAGCTTGTACTTTTACAGAACGGAAGCAGGCTTCCTTCTGGCTTTGATCACACATCTTGCTGCGAGAAAAGAAGCACTCGAACACAGAAGGCTTGTTCTCAAGACTACACACACCAAAAACGCACTCTGCACAAGCCAAAAGTTAGATTACTGTAAAAAAAAATATATAATTTATTAATACAATTAAAGAGGCAAAACCAAAAGCCAGTGCGCTAAAATTAAGCTTTCTTGTCTTTTTCTCCTGCTCACTAATATGTGGAGTAGTGAATCACACTAGCATCAACTGGTGCTAACTGCCAAAGCGTGTCGTCAGGGTCAAGCTGACATTAATTAAAACACACAGTGTGGGTGGCACCAGGTTCAAGATAAATAAATAAATAGACTAGAAGAATGTTTGATGCATTGGCATTGCAACATATCTTGAGGTTTGATGATGCGCTGCAAAAAAAGGCTTTTCTTTGAGTTTGTGTCTTGTTTCTAGTCCAAATGTTGACAAATTCATAAATCAAGAAGCATTTTTTTTACAAGTAAAAAATATGGTCTTTTTTCCCCAGAAATAATTAAAACTATTAAAATTAATTGTGTTTTTCTTTAAAACAAGCTTAATAATCTGCCAACAGCGGTAGGCAAATGAATCGTATTTCTAAGAAGTAAAAAAATGTTGCATTAGCTCTGCAAATGTAACTTGAGGTTTGATGATACACTGCAAAAATGTTGTTCTTTGTGTTTTTTTCTTGTTTCTAATTAAAGTATCGGCAAAATCATAAATCAAGAAGCATTTTCTAGACAAAAAAAAAAAAAACATTTCAGAAATACTATGTCAAAATTAAGTGAGTTTTCCTTTTAAACAAGCTAAATAATCAAATACGTAAAAAAATATCGGCACTGCAAACGTAACTTGAGGTTTGATGATACACTGGAAAAAATGCTGTTCTTTGAGTTTTCGTCTGTTTTCTAGACCAAATATCGACAAATTTGTAAATCAAGATGCACTTTCCTGACAATTAAAAATATTGTCGTTTTCAGAAATAATGTGGTAAAATTTTGTGAGTTTTTTTCTTTAAACAAGCTAAAAAGATCTGATAACAGGGTAAGCAAAATAATCATATTTCAAATGCATTAAAGAATAAAATAACACAATTGATGCATTGCAAATGTAATTTGAGGTTTTATGATAAACTGCAAATAATGCTGTTCTTTGAGTTTTTGTCTTGTTTATAGTCCAAATTTCAACAAATTTGTAAATCAAAAAGCATTTTCTAGACAAAAAAAAAAAAACCAAAAAAAAAAAACATATGTTCTTGTTTTCAAAAATAATGTCAAAATCATGTGTTTCTTTTTCCTTAAAACAAGCCAAATAATTGTTTTAAAAGGGGAAAACAAAAAAACAAAAAAAAAGATGCGTTGGCAAATGCAACTTGAGGTTTGAGGATGTACTGCAAAAAATGCTTGTCTAACTTTGAGTTTTTGTCTTGTTTTTAGTCAAAATATTGACAAAAACATACATTGAGAAGCATTTTTTAGACAAATTAAATTATTGACTAAAATATATATATATATATATATATATATATATATATATATAAATACAATTATTGAGTTTGTTTTTAGAGAAAACTCAATTCATTTTGACATTATATCTGAAAACAAGTCAATAATAATAAAAAAATAATATATATATATATATATATACATATATATATTTAATTATTATTATTTTTTTATATATAAAACACTGCAAATGTAACTTGAGGATTCATGAAGAACTGCTAATAATGTTGTTCTTTAAGGTTTTTGTCTTGTTTTTAATCCAAATATCAACAAATTTGCAAATTAAGAAGCATTTTCTAGACAACCAAAAATATTGTCTTTTTTTTTTTTTAGAAACAATATGTCAAAATTTTGTGAATTTTTGCTTAAAATAATCTAAATAATCTGGCAACATGACAGGATAAGTGAAATAAGCATATTTTAAAGAAGAAATTTGATTATTTTGCAACCTCAAAAATATATGCAATTGTAAGTGTGCATCACACAGGTGAGTGTGCTTGACAAACCACCTGTGTAAAACACACTCTTTCATCTTTCTGTCATTTTAACCAGACACTTTCATACAATCATCATACAAACATCCCTTACAAAAAACCTTGTGCATTTATGAAATGTGCTTCACACAGGTGAGTGGGCTTGACAAACCACCTGTAGAAAACACACTCTTTCATCTCCCTGTCATTTTATACCCACAAAACTTTTGCACATTTAAACCAGTCAATTCCGTACAATCATTGTACAAGCATCTCTTAACACTAGGTGAGTGGGCTTGATAAACCACTTGCAGAAACTCTGTCTCTCGGTCCCCCTCTTTACTCTAGTGCTTAATTCTCTGAGCATTAACAGTTCTTTTATATAACTAGCACCTCTTGTGTGTATTGCCTCTTGTTGTTGAATCGCTGAATGCCTCAGTTGTAAGTCGCTTTAGATAGAAGTGTCTGCTAATTGACTAAATGCTCTCCGTTGGCAGATTATTTTTCTTGTTATTATTATTATTATTTTTTTTAAGCAAAAATTCACCTAATTTTGATTTATAATTTCTGAAATCAAGACTATTTTTGTTGTCTAGACAATGCTTTTTGAATTAAGAATATTTAGACATTTCGACTAGAAACAATAAATACATATAAAAGTAAGAAAATAGTGTGTGCGAAGGATGCTGAGATGTGTACGGAATAAATAATGCGTGTAAGAGGGCGAGGGTGTGCTCTCGAAGGCATTCTGGGGTTAGAGACAGTGATGTATGTCTAGGCCTCTCATCGGCCCTGCCTCATTACTGGCCAGCCATTTTGCAAATCAACAGATAATTACGGTATACATCATACACTGTTCACATCGTCGCAATTTACTGCATTTCGTTAGCTCTGACGCAAAGGGATGGAAAATGAAAAACTGCTCTTTCCGAGGGAAGTAAACCAATTTCTTACTATTCATAGTGTGTCCAGAGGGCATTTGGAAATGAGTGAACTATTGCGTAGGGCTGAAGATCTCATATAACGATAGCTCATCTTATATCCTGATAATGATATATATATATCACAATGTAATACCGATATAATATACAACATAATATATTTTCTGTCTATATATATATAATTTGATGTGTGTGTGTGTGTGTGTGTGTGTGTGTGTGTGTGTGTGTGTGTGTGTGTGTGTGTGTGTGTGTGTGTATGTATGTATGTATGTATGTATGTATGTATGTATGTATGTATGTGTATGTATATATATATATATATATATATATATATATATATATATATATATATATATATACATATACCATATGTAAAAGACTATAGAATACACAAGACTTATAGACTGACGCTTCTATGGGTGAAAAGCTCGGACCAGATGTGTGCTTTTACGACAGTTTGGTGGTCAACAAACACACTGGAGTATCAGCGAATATTTGCTTCACAGACATAAGAACTATATCCACATAAAGCTTGAAATCTCTACTTTTAAATGAACCAAGTGCACTTGAAAACAAGTGGTTTTTGGTTTTGTAATCTGTATGAAACGTACGTGAGATACAGTCCTGTCAAACATCACATGACAGCAAATGCTCAAACGCCCCTTAAACTTGTAAACAAGGAGTCGCTGTCATTTCCGGAGGAGTTTCGCCATCAAGATCGAGTTGTGAATTACTTCAGAAAACCAGCATGATCTGATGCAGCATTATTTAGTGGATGATAATGAGTAGAACGGGCATAAATGAGGTTGGTGTCGTGATCTCGTTCCTTTTGAGTGCACATGCATATTAGCTTGGGCAAGCTGAAAATATGCTGATTTTGTTGGATTCAGATGTTTAAAAACATAACTTATGGGACAGGTGTTGTTTAAGTTTATTTGGGATTCCAAATATGTCATGTTATTGTAAGCTTGGTTAACAGTTTTGAAGAATTTTATGTTTCCTCATTCAGATAGAATTCCTGAGCATACTGCCCGAGAGGCGTT
Organism: Danio rerio; assembly: GCF_052040795.2. NCBI lineage: Eukaryota > Metazoa > Chordata > Actinopteri > Cypriniformes > Danionidae > Danio > Danio rerio. The sequence continues at coordinate 5,633,203 of NC_141026.1, forward strand.
TTCAAAGATGACCGCCAAGTGAAACGACTTGCCTTAAGGGGACTTTGCCGTTACTTAGAATCCATTGCATTCTAAAGTTCCAGTGGCGAAATGTCAAGTTTTTTACGTGAACCACCAGCCCCAAGGATTGATGTTTTTAACTTATTGTGTTTCTTTTTGCCCTTCTCTGTAAATATTGACAAATTTTTAAATTATATTGTAAAACTTTGTCCGAGACCGCCTCCCTCTTCACTTTCGTCTAAAACCTCCCCCCGTTCACTTTCATCTTTAAAAGGTTTTTAGAGGGCCCATGGCGGCCAGCGACACCTCTGTTTGAATGTCTAAAACCTAAAATAAACTTTCTGTGCTTATGCACATGCTGTCAAATTTAAATTTACCAGTTGATGACGTGTGCTCTGAACGCTCTGAAATGGTTGACAGAAAAAGTAATTTTTTTGAGTGTTTATATGTGATCATATTTGTCGTTTTATTAGGAGCAAATGTTGATTAAAAATGTTAAAATAAAAAAAATATATATGTAAAACACTTTAAAAATGTACAGGCTTAACATAAAAACAAAAAACATAATTGCGTATAATAGTGCGCTTATAAAAAAAATTAAAAGGTATTTTTGTAAAGTTAAGTATATAAGTTAAGTGATACCATAAAATAAACATTAAAGTATAATATGAAGCTATAGACTTGTCCATACGTTATATATTGTTATATTGCACAGAACTGGCTTTTATTGTAGATTGCGTAACCTTCAAAGTCGTGCCAAACTTAGCTCAGGTTTCATAATTTGCTATCTAGTCTTTTTCATCATCCTATAGTCAATATACCAAAAGCTTTATTTGTTTTGTTTTGTTTTGTTTCTTTCAGGTCAACATTTAGGTTTTAATTCGCGACTGTACAATAAGCAATAGGTTTTAGCCTCTCTCTCACTTTGTTTGTGAATTTCAATGAGGCAACCTTGCCTCCGCCGAAGCCTTTTTTGATTGCTTTCCCTGCTCGAGTATCAGTCTAATATCATTTGAAATGTCACCACTCATACGTGTTTGTTTCATATGCGTCCCTCCGTCTATCGCATGTAAGAAAGCACAGAAGAGAATAGACGGAGCGTGAGAGAGAGAGAAAAGCAGATTACCTAACAAAGGGCAGACTGATTTGAAAGCAGGATATTTTGCCGAGATTCGCGGCGGAGGTTTGTCAAACACAAATGCCGTATGCTTATAAAGGCAATTTCATTTTCAAAGGAGATATAATCAGTCTGTATCATTTTGGACACAAAGCATGAAGAAGAAAACATCTTCAGTTCCGCCTCAGCCTAAAAGCGCTGTGTAATTTGGCACCTTTCGAGTTGACCGAGTGTTTGGAAATTGAGAGCTCGGTAATTTTACGCTCGTGTGTCAAATATTAAGGATGCCACTGAAGGTCAGAAATTCTAAGAAGCTATTTTTTGTAAATATTTTTCCTGGTTCTGCTCGTTAATGGAAGTGTCTTATTGATTGTTTTTTAAAGACTTGGACTTGTAGTACCATTTGAAACAGGAAATTAAAATGGGCCAAAATACCGAGATCATGTTGTTTGCTGTTTTGTTCTAGAGGCTAAAAGTACAAGGTTGGACAATGTAGTCTAAACTAGTTAGCTGGATCTCATAATTTTTTGGTCTAAGCCTATCCATGATGATTAACATGCTACATGGTCAAACAGCTGCTGATCACCCTTTACTAAATAGTGACCATCTTATGACCCCAACATGAGTGCTGTACTAATATCAGCATTAAGGTTGCCACGATACTGGAATTCAGTACCAATCGGTACTAGAATTTTAAAAACGGCCATTTTCTGCTAACATTTGAGCGCTGTTGAACACATTCTTAAACACCACTGATTCGCCATTGTGTTCGCATGCTCAACAGAAATGACTGTGATTAGCCGTGAAGGTCTTCAGTTTACCGAACTCACCGCTGTTTACTGAGTGTAAACACAGATACAGAGACACTGGAGCATTTAAAAGCCTTCAAAGATCAGCTGGTCTGTTTATGAGCTGACATATGAGCGATCCGCTGATCTTATCCAGCGGATCTGATTGACTGATCTTCACGGCTTTAAAATGCTCTAGTGTCCCTATATCTGGAGTTACATGCTGATCGGTATCAAATTCCAGTATCATGACAACACTTATAAGCATTTAAACTGTCTAATGTGGTAAAAGCCAATAACCTATGTGTGAAATTTGATCCTGGAACACAAAACTTATGTCTTATGTCATATTTTTGCCAATGGCCCCTAACTTTACCCATGTGAGTAAAATTATTGATATTTTTGGTCCCACTATATACAAGATGGGCTTAACTACTATCACTTGCATTAAAAAATAATTACTATGTATTTTTTTTTTATGTATTTCAGAACACTTCTAATTCTCTTGAGTTGGGATATGGGGAGTGTTAGGGACAGACTTGGTGGTATGGGCAGGTTTAAGTTTGGGTTAGGGTGTAAAAGATGGTGATCATTGTAACTGCAGAAATTAAGCACAAATCTAATTACATGTATTTAATCAATCACAAGTACAACATAAAACATATTTACACAGTAGGTACATAGAAGTGAGTTATTCATTTTAGTGTTTGTACATATTAGTTAAGGTCACTTAATATGAAGTGGGACTAATTCTTCGTTTATGCTAAGATCATGTTCCAGGGAGACATTTGCTGGTTTCCTACCGTACATATATCAAAACTCAGTTTTTGATAAGTAAAGTGCATTGGTTAGAACTTAATTTTGACAACTATATATGATTTTATTTTGACAACAAAAAAAATGTTTTTCTCAGTATTTAGATTTTTCTGAATCCTCAGGTTCCAGATTTTCAAAACCAGAAATATCATCCTATCCTGACAAAGTATAAATCACTGGAATGCTTTCTTGAGTTAACACTCAAGCCTCCTTTCCACTGCACACGACAAACGACAAGCGACAGACCGGGAGTCATCCATTTCCAATGGAGAGCAGTCCGGGAGCTGTGGGCAGTTCCGATCATTTCGGTATGCGGAAAATTCGGATCCGATTTGAGCTGCGGATCCGTTTAAATATTTGAACTCTTGCGACTAGACCGGATGCGATGTGATGTATTCCACTGTTGTACAAGCAGGTCCGTGCACGAAAGATGAGAAATACTAGTTTTTTTGGTTATATTTTGAATGAATAAACATTTCTGTTCATAAATGTAGGTAATAAAAAAATGTTTTATGTTGTCTCCCCATTACCCCCAATATGTTAGCGGTCTATGAGTTTCTAGTATTCATTCATTTATGGTAAACAGACGGAGAATAAAGGCTCTTGCTTTTGCACTCCTTTTCTTTAGACCCTGCGAGAACAGCTTCTCTCCCATGGTGCACGTCAGAACTGAAAATTCTATGTGACCTCCACAAGGGGGTGTATTCCGACAGTCGTGCCCAAATGTGTGCAGTGGAAAGGCGGCTTCAGATATTGCTTGATACTAATTGCAGGTTTGGCATGCTGTCCTAGGAGAGAACCCTGAGCACTAAGATAATTGAGACTAGGGCTCCCGCATGGTCAAATTAACATGCCAGGGATAACAGCTCTCCCTGGTAATGGAGGAAAAGGGGAGATTGGGTGGATAGGGGATTCTTCTATAACGAAGATAAAGCAAGTGAAGCTGTGGTCACACTGGACTTTTCTTCCCATAGACTTCCATTCATACGCACGTGACAAGAATCACATCACTTGACTGTGTGAGAACAATTGAGGATCAAAACATGACCTCTCTAGACAGAAATTTAAAATATGAACCAATCGCTCGCTTTTTTTAATGTCTAATCATCTTGTTTAATCCCGCCCCTTTTCGCCGCACTACAGAATTTCACATGCTCAAACTCAAATGTAACCACAGCTTAAGATGAAATGGGCTATTTATTGTTGGCTTAAATCAAGTAATTGGCTTATCAATGATTGCGGATGAAAGACCAGCTGCGATCAATCATATCATGTGCTTTATATAATGAATCTCAGTTTTCAAAAATGGCACTTGATGACTTTAATGGCATTGCAATTAAATTGATCTTAATAATATAATAATATTCTGCTGTATTTTGAATTCTTATTCATTCTTTAATACGATTCTCTTTTCAAGTAAATTCTCTTGCTTATATTCTCCCTATTATTCTCATCACTTCCGACCTGTGTCATTCCACCAATATCATTATGCATCGCCGATCACTAGATTTATAACCCCTGGTTTTCTTTCCTTTAAAGGGAACGCTTACCCGTGCCCGCACCGAGCTGAATCCCGACTACCTGGACCTTCGCTCCCGAGCCGAGCTGAACCCGGAGTACTGGACGCCCTGCACTCCTCTAGTAAGTAACCTCAGTTTACATCGCTGAGATGACGCTGTTGAAGCACCATTAGAGAGCTGCACAGATACACCTTTCACCCACTTGTTTGTATGTTTTCTCTACTTATTGGTTTCTTTAGTGACCTCTCTAACGATGGTCTCTTCACCGCTACATCATTATAACTGAGCTAATTTTACATAAACACACACACATACCTCCCTCCCATTGCTCTCATTACCTGACTATGTGCTGGGATTTTTGTCTTTTGGGGATTGGGACAGTTTACTTGAAGCTTTGCTCACCACTGGACCTAATGATGCTTGTTTTAGTTTTTGGTTTTCCTTTTTTAGCGCTGTTATTTAAATGTTGTATTGAAAGTCCTACAATTTCTTTAGTGGAAAAGTGTAAAGTGAACTTTTACTTGGAGGTAACACTTTTGACCAGTTGTATCAATCGATGTTTGTTATTTATGAGCGTTTTGTATTGGGCATTTGATTTCAAAATGAAAATGATTTGCTGTTTGTTGAATGCTTTTCTCCCTGTGTGTGTTGCTCACTTGATCTGGGGGCATTCAGATGATATACGTCCACTCCTTGCCGATTGTTACCCCTTTGTCCTGGCGGGTTTAATACTCTCATCTGAAAAAGTGTGTGCTCGAATGTAGAGGTTGAAATCAAACACATAAATCAGCCATAACATTGTTCTTTTCATTCAACAGAGTGCTAAAGACTTTACTTGCGCTTCATCTAGATATACGTGTGAGTGTGTGTGCGCATTTGTAGGTGCTCGATGAGTTCACTAGACTCCGCAAGGTCTATGTGGGTGTGACCGACAGAAAATAAGAGGGTGGCGAAAGGAGAAGTAGAATATTTGCAGAGGAGAAAGAAATAAAGGCAGCACAGAAAGAAACATTGACTGCTAGATAAAAATAAGGCTAGAACAGTCCCTGCTTATTTCTACCATAGGAGGATCAAGACTCTTGGCGTACCCACTGTTGTCACCTTCAGATGTGTCCTCGGAGCATTCATGTATTCATCCTGTGCATCTTTATACTGTATTTCCCCCATGCTTTCAGCTGGACTGTAGGGAATATAGATTCACCCTGCCTGTGGTTGGAATATTCTCCTGGGCAGTCGATAAGATGATAGAAATGACCCGCATGCTCCCAGATGCCACCGTTCATAAGAGGAGCTTGGTGTGCAGCCAATTACAGTGGTTCTCCAATGGGATCAGATCTTATCATTGGAGTGTGAATGGATACCGTGCCATATGATCGTGCTGTATCACACCTCTCATACTGAAATAAACAGAGTTTTGCTTTAGGAGAAATCGAAGGTTCAACATCAGTACTGAATTTCATTATGGTCTTATTTCCTAAGGCTACATAAACAGGCATAAATGAATGACCTTGTTGACTTCTTTTTAAATGGTTATATATTTATGTAACAGTTAAAAAATGTGCACTGAAAGCAAGGTACATCAGTAACCTTACTTGTAAATTGTTAGGTTTAAAAGAAATATGAATGTAGCACCATGCATCTATTCATTTAAACATGTTGGAGTATGTAGATGTGTATCAGTCTGCAAATGTTATTTGCTGAATACCCGCAGCTGTTTTTATATCTAGAGTGCAGAATTGACTATTTATTAAAGGCATTGTGGGTCTGATGATAATGGGAACCAATGCTTGAAGAGGGTTTTAGTGTCTTGTTGATTTAGTTTCGAATCTCTTCTCGGAGAGCAGGGTTTCAAACCGTTGATGGCTAGTGCACTGAAGATCACTATTTTGGTCTTTTCTGGGCCTCAATTCTATGAATTTAGCATTGGAAATATAAATACACTACCCGACAAAAGTCTTGTCGTCGATCCCAATTGTAAGGGCAACAAATAATAACTTGACTTCTAGTTGATTATTTGGAAAAGTGACAGAAAGTAGATTTTTCTGATGATATATCATTTGAACTGCATCCCAATCATCACAAATACTGCAGAAGACCTATTGAAACTCGCATAGACCCAAGATTCAATCAAAAATCAGTCGAGTTCGGTGAAGGAAAAGTGGTTTGGGGTTACATTCAGTAGAGGGGTGTGCGAGAGATCTGCAGAGTGGATGGCAACATCAACAGCCTGAGGTATCAAGACATTTGTGCTGCCCATTACATTACAAACCAAAGGAGAGGGCGAATTCTACACGGGATATCGCTCCTTCTCATACTTCAGCCTCTACATCAAAATTCCTGAAAGCAAAGAAGGTCAAGGTCAAGTCACCAGACATGAACATTATTGAGCATGTCTGGGGTAAGAAGAAGGAAGAGGCAGCAGTTACTCTTGGGTAGTTTCAAAGTAAAGTAGGTCATAACAAATGATGTATATCTTGTATATCTTGTTCCTTTCTCTGTCGTCTCTCAAAGGTCAGGGCTGTGAGAAGTAGGGCTAGATTCTATAGCTGTGGCTACTTTAGTGTTTACCTCCCATTTAAGATAATCTTTTTGGTACACTGAAGGATTCCAGTGTGGTTGATTAATGTAGAGAAAAAAAAAAGCCCCATTTGAGCCCTAATGTGAATTTGGAATAAGTGCCATACATTTTTGGGGTTCTACGGTAACCTTTGGGTAGTTTTAAAGTAAAGTAGATCAAAACGAACAATGTGTATCTTGTTCCTTCCTCTGTCGTCTCAAAGATCAGCACTGTCCGAAATAGGGATAGATTCTATAGTTGTGGGTACTTCAGCGTTTACCTCCCATTTAATATAGTCTTCTTGTTATATTGTAGAGTGATTGTTTAACGTGAAGATAAAAAAGTCTAATTTGTACCCTGACGTGGAATAAGTGCAATAAGTTTTTTGGGTTCAGCTGTAACTTCAAAGGAAAGTAGGTCATAAAAAATTGCTCAGTTGTCGATTATAGGACCACCAAATGTTCATGAGTTAGTAGTCATTAAAGTTTCTAACCATCCCTGGGGATTACAACAATAGCTGATCTTTTAAAGCAAGTTGAAGCAGCAAAGAGGTCCAGCAGGTGGTAAAGAAAATTAGCAAAACCTGTAGTTGGTCAGCACTGCGCTTCAAGGGCTGTCATCCTTTTTTTTTCCTCAGGAGAATTGTGGCCTGGCGGCTTCCTTTTGTTCTTGAAGTTCTCTTAGTTTTATGCACAGATGCACTGGGACACGGTTTGTTAATTTTCCTCAAGCACCAAATGTATTTCGTCCTTTACAAGCTGGTTTGATAAATGGCTTCGTAAACCAGCCTGAATCTTATTCTGTTGAATTGCTAATGGGATTAGAGCTGTATTATGATAAAGGCTGTTTTTAGGGAACATATTGCTTGTTGTCTGGAGGTCAGAGCGAATGCGCAGTATATCTTGTTCCTTTCCTCTGTCGTCTCTCAAAGGTCAGCGCTGTGATTAACCTCAGGTCAATTACACCCAAGATGCTGCGCACAATACGTTAGAATGCATTAGTTCGGGGAATAAGTGCAAAGGCAACAAGAGGTGATCCTTCAGTTCCAACTGTAGCTCTGCTAATATGATGTCTGTCAGTTATTGCTCCCCTGAGCCTTTCGAACAATAATACGACCGATATGAGTTATTGAAATGAGCTCTAATCAACACAAAACCAATTGAGTTCATTATGAAGTTTATCCCTCTTTATTGCTCTGTGATCATTTGCTGTCTTCTCACCTCAGCACTGCGGATAGAAGGAAGGAAGTCAAGCGTACACTTCAGAGCGTGTCAATAAATGGTCCTTCATGTCTTACATCGCCTTCGAAAATAAGCCAGCCTCTCATTACGGAAAACATGGCTGAGGCATGTATATCTTCACTAGCGATGGACAGGTTGGATAGATTCATTGCAGCACTGTTCAATAAGTGGCTGTCGCAGCGGAATTGAGAGTTGCTACAGTATCTGCTCTGAGGAGCACCAGGTGCATGTACTCCACAGGAATCATGGGATTGATTATGAAGTCATCCCAGGGTTACGCGGCCACCATAGCTGCAGTTTTCTTCTGACATGTCTTGGAATATTCATGAAGAATTGCTTGGTTGTGTCCGAGAAGACTTGTCTGTAGGGAAGAGAAACAGTTCTTAGCTTGTAGGAACGTGCTTGAGAAGAAAAAGAAGGCGACTTTGAATTGCTTTTTCGTGTATTTGCACGCATTATTGATGTATTGACATTCTGTCAGGACAAGGTGGTCTGAAAACAGACTCGAGCCAATTTATTCAATCCGGTGAGAGTGAAACGAGCTTAGCATGGACGTGCTGACCGAACTGAGAGATGACTGGGAATACGGTGTTGTTCTGATTAGAGAGAGTGCCAACTCTTGACATTGTGATAGTCTTACTCATTAGGTGATATAAGGTACGTTGACTCTTAGCATCCTGCTAAGTAGTTCAGAAATTAGAACTTGTAAAGCATCAAAAGTTACACACCTTCAGCTTTGGCAGGGTGTCGAATCAATTATGAGAAAATTATGGCCCTAAAAGGTATTAAAAAGTCTTAAACACGTTTTTTGAGGTATTCAATTTTGTCCAAAGTTTTGTCTTAAAGTGTTGTCCAAAGTGTTTGACTCCAAAAAAAAAAAAACATAAATATATTATTTTTCCTCCTAATATTAACAATGGCATACTTGATTCACTCGATGAGTTTGGGCTGGGGTGCATCCTGCCAAGCTCCGTCAAGTCTGGTTGATGTCACATAATTTGTGACAAACGTGGCAAGATGATGTGACATGGTTGTGCTCCATTGATTTATTTTACTACAACTGTTTATTAACAACTGTTTATTAAGTTAAAGATTTAATACTGATTAAAACTTGAAGGTCTTAAAATATTCTGAGAAGGCCTTTAAAAAGTCTTAAGGTTACTTTTAGGATTCCTGCATATAACCTGTTTGGTCAGACTACAAGATTTTTTATTGTTGGTTACGCAATTTTGTCTAGATAGAATCTTGTGTCTTGGGTAACAAATATGCCTGTACAGTGGACCCTCGTTATTTATGGCAGTTACGTTCTAAAAATAACCCTCAATAGGACAAATCCACGAAGTAGTCAGCTTTATTTTGTTTTTTAAATATTATAGATGTTTTTAAGACTTCACTACACACTTTATACACTTTTCTCATACAGGCATTAACATTTTCACACTTTTCTCTCTTGTCAAAACACTTTCAAAGTTAAAACCTTCGTAATAAAGTAAGTCCAGTATTATAAAATGAAATCAAACTCATTTGATCTTCATTTATTTATTTCATAATGGCGCTCTACAGCCACATAACTTCTACCTTCCTTTAGCATGTCCACAAGGTTAACTATTTGTGTGATGGTTAGCATCTTCTTCTGCCTTTTGGGTGCTACCGCAGGTGCGTTTTAAGGTGGACATTTTGTCGAAATTGTGGGAGAAAACTTGCAAACATACAGTACAACACTTCAGAGTCACATTGCTAGCGATTGAATTTATGTACATTTGGCATGCTGATTGCATTCTGTACTGTACAGAAAATGTTGGCATGGAGGAGATTGATTGACAATGGTCTACAGCCAGTCAGGAAGCAGAACACAATGTGCTAATCAGGACGCAGAACACAATGCGCTGTAGAAAATAAGGCATGTCAAATTGCACGTAAAAAACCTGCGAAACTGCGAGGCTGCGGAAAGTGAATGAGGGACTACTGTGTACACGTTGCTTCATACTCAATCACTTTTTGATGTCTACGACTCATCACAAAGCTTCAGAAAAACACAAGTGAAGAAATCTGTCAAAAAGATTATGCTAGAATTTTCTGCGATGATGTTAGCATTTGTTGACAGGCATGGCATTGGTTGTTGTACAGTATGACGCACTACACAATAAGAAATGATTGAATCTTGCTTCCTCACAGATATTTTTTTGTTTATGAATCTCCACAACACCCTACGTCAGGCAAATTGAGTCAAATTAAAAATTGCGAATTCTAAACGTGGCTTAACGTTCCAAGTGAGAATGTAGCCAGTACTAAGGGGAGCAAATTATTGCGGATTAAGCTTCCAATGTCGTCTTCAGCGTTCCTAATGGTGATGCTATGGCCCTGGTCTCAGATGTTTTCCTCACTAATGTGCCTCTTTAAAGCTGGGATGTGCTTAAAGCCTCACGCTGTACTTTTCTGTAGGAGAAAGATTACGTCTAAGCATTTTAGAAAGTTTGTCAATACTCTCTTCATAGTGAAGGTGTATTTACTGTAAGACCTTTGTAAGGAAAGAGAGACCTCATGAATTATGCATATGTGTAGAGCTCTCATTTCTGTTCAGAGATATGGGATAGGAAATGGATCCCTTTCTTAAGTAAAGAGTAGGGATACTCCTGGGGCAAGGAACTCTACATTAGTGGGGCTCTCTGCATTGACTCGGATTGAGTGCTGTAAGCCCTGTACAAATCCTTATCCATGCTGAGGTATTAAAGGCATAGTTTACCCAATGGTAACAGTTTAGTAATCATTTTAACATCGCTATCTCATTACGATAGAAGGGCACTATTTGGAACTTTTGGTAACACTTTACTTGAAGGGGGTGTTCTTTATAATCTTGAACTGACACGTCATGAATGTGAATGAGATTGTATGCGTGCTTATGGCAACTGTCACTAAGTGTTGTTTGCTCATATATGGTATTTTAAATGCAAAGAGGTCATTGGTTAAGATGTAATACTTACAGGCTACAGGCTGCCACTGGAGCTAGAAAATCTTCAACATAGGCTCATTCTAAAAAACGTAGCCCTATATTTGTTTCTGGAGATCGCGAATTATGTAGCCAGAGCTACATATGGTTGTATTTTGTCTTTAAAACGAACGCGACAGGGCGGTATGATGGCGTTCCTTTTCTCGCTTACCAACTTACCAACCTCCGTGTAAACGGCTTTTCTGCTGTTATTAGTTTGTCCGGTAGCTGGTGCGTTTGTCAGCAGATTTGAGATGCAGAACAAAGTTGACCGCGATGACAGAATTCGAGTCTGGTGAAAAACAATTTCAAAAAGCTGATAAGACAAAAAAAATTATAATAAATAAATAAATAAATATATATATATATATATATATATATATATATATATATATATATATATATATATATATATATATATATATATATATAATAAACAAGTAAATAACAGGGTATGTGGTAAAATCTGAAAATGCGGATGAGGGCTTTTCTTTTTCTGGATTGCTTTTTAAAACACACTGAGGTTGGGTTTAGGGAAGGGAGTGGGCGGGTCAGTCGGTGCTTTTCAAAATACTATTGGTTGGGTGTAGGAAGGGTAGGGGGATTGGTCGGATGGTCAGTCAGTCAGCCAGTTGACAGCAGCTTCTGTTGGATGTACGTGAGAAGAGCAGGCACGAATGTCACTGGCAAGAGAAATTTAAGATCTGAAAAAGCATTCACAGTGGCCTCTGTGGATTCGCGAAAAGCAAAAACTGCAAAAAACGTAGCTCCTGGGATGTGTTTTGCTCTCTCCAGAAATGAATAATGTACGTAATCGGAATGAGTCTGGATTGAAAATCTTCGTGCCACTCAGATCTCCGAGCTTGCTTGTATCATCGCAGAACAGGTGAAAGCAGCAATTGACTCTTCTCTTGCTTTAGTTGTTGCTTCTTTTGAAAGTTTTAAATCGAGCACTGAGTCACATGATCAACGGATTGACAAACTCGGATCAGCACATGGATGGTTAAAGTGACCGCATTGTAGCACTGGACGGTGCTAAAGTTGAATTCAGCTAACAAAGTACTCACTGAGAAAGTTGAGGACTTGGAGCAGTGCAATCTCTGAATTATCAGCCTATCAAATAGAGTAGAAGGGAGTGATCCAATCATGTTTATGTCACAATTTTTCCTGGACGTACTCGGATTAGAGATGGTCCCTGTGTTGGCCCCATGTTTTTGGCAGACTGGGAGAACCAAAGAGTGATGATCGTGCGTGTGGCGAGGGGGCGTGGCCAAGAGCCGTGGGAACGGAGTGAGGCCACCGCGTAAGTTGATACACCTGCGGTGCGCACCTGCCTCGAATCCCACGGAAGGAGCTCTGGACTATAAAAGGAGGAACGATGGCAGAGGAAGCCGAGAGAGGACCGGGCCCGGAAATATTTTACTTTTGCTTTCAGTTTGAGGACAGTCTCCGTGAGGAGCTGCCGTCCGTTTGTTTTGGTTGAGACAGCAGTCTCCGTGAGGAGCTGCCGTCACTGTTATTAATACATCATTTAAAACTGCGTTGGTTCTCCGCCTCCTTCTTCCCGGCGGCCAAAGGGCCGTGAACTTCATTACAGTGCGGTTTTACTACTTAACCATTGAAGTGTCGATACTTAAAATAAATAATGTTGATGTTTTAAAAGCATTTAATCACATTTCAATTTGTACCACTGTAACTAACGTTAGGAAAAATATTGAGACACTTACAAAACTAATGATAAATATGAATGGTCTCAGTAAAGTGTTATCGAATTGTCTTCGGATTTTCTACTTTTGTTATATAGCCCAGACATGCTAAATTGGCAACAAAAATCACAATTATTCTTTTGTTTTGCTTGTTGTGTGGTGTTCTGTAACATAAACACTAGTCAAACGGTTGTCTGTACTTTTTGGCATGCTAAATCACAGGTTCCCCTTTTGAGTGACTACTGCCACCTGTTGGTATGGAGAGTTTCCTCTTGTGGACAATTTTTTTATTTTAAATTTATTTATTTAATTATTTATTTAGTTACCCCCAGGGCCATTTATATCGAAGTTGATATTAAGCTGCACCATGTTGGTGTTTCGTAACATCAAATTACGAAATTAGTTGAAACTTGAGGACCAGGACATACACCCATAAACTACAGACAATTCAGCTTACCCAATTCACCTATAGCGGATGTCTTTGCAGTTGTTGGAGGCATGGCCAGGCAAAGCTCATCTTGTCGGAACTAATACTGTTGAGTCTGAAATCAACTTATGGCATTATTAAGTAGCAGAAGTTGTTTGTACAGCCTCCAGCCTTGTTTTAGGGCATTTTCTTATTGTCTCCCTCCCTCATACTGTTTCATTGTCTGCTTCTCTCACTTTTTCACTCGTGATCTCTCTCTCTCTCTCTCTCTCCTGCACTTGCTCCCTCTCTCTGTATTATTAAAAGCGGAGCTGGTGTCTTGAGATAAGTGGTCACTACTGGAGGCATTTACAGGTGAGGGCACTCTCTTATTTGGTCAAGATGGATGGTTTGAAACATTTCCGTGAATGTAGCAGTCAGCACTACAGCGTTGGCACTCTTTAAAATGCTTTCGTCTGATAAGACCTACTGCATTAGTTTAGAAGGCCAGGTCTAGTGTTAGTGCCCTTGAAAAGATCTCACTTACTTCATCCTGGTCCTTATAGTTCAGCAGCAGAGAAAACGAAAGGGTCATTTGGACTTTTATTTTCACAGTCTGAAGTTGACCCATTTTTTCTGTGCTTCTGTTTTATTTTTAGATAATGAAACTTGCATTACTGAGAGTTTAAGAATCAGAGGCAGGTCTATAAGTGCATGTGAGTTACTTTTCAGGTATGGTGGATGCGAATCATGCGATAGACTTGGTTTGCTATTTTGTGACAAGATGCTTCTCCTGTTTTGTACGGTCGATTGTCATGTGTTGAATATTGAATGGTCTTTAATGATGTCATGATGTGTCATTTACACACACCTGTCAGCTCGACGCTCTTTAAAAAGCTGTCATGTTAGGCTTATAAGCATCTCCCGTGTTCTATTTTTACATACAGTAGATGAGGAGACATATGTAGGTAGAAGTAGAGTTGTAGAAACAGCTTGTTGGATGGAGTCTTCCTGAATGGATGTTGGCAGCAAAACACGAGCTACACTGAAGCTAATAAAAGACCGAATTGAAACACTTTTGAAATGTTTGCTGTCACTCTACTTATGACACTTACAGTTTCACACTGTTGCTTGCAGGTAAAATTAAGCCAGAATCTTGCTTCAGAATTTATCTGTAGGTTTGGCATTAGGGCTGTACGATATTGCAGTATTTTTTTTTTTATCTTTGATAAACTTTGCAATATGGATACAGGTACACAATATGGTTTAGACAGCTCTATTTGAACGTTTTCTGTGGAGTTTAATGGTGCGTTTATACCTGACGCGGATGAAGCGTCCAACATATGCGCATTCTGAAAATGAGGCCGCATATACATTTCTGGAGATCGCAAATTATGTAGCCAGAAGTATGTATAGCTACATTTTGTATTTAAAATGAACGCTACAGGGTGATATGCTGTTCCTTTTCACGGTTACCAGCTGACCGCTTACCTCCATGTGGACAGCTTTCCCACTGTTACGTTTGTTCAGTCGCTCACCATGTACGTCAGTGGACTTGAGACGCAGAGAAAAGGTAACAACAAGTTTCAAGTCCGGTGAAGAACGGTTCCAGAAAGCGGGCAAGAAAAAAACAGAAGCCGAAAAATAAAATAAAGAAGTAAATAACAGGGTGAGAATGTGGTAAATTATACGAGGACTTTTCTTTTTCTGGATTGCTTTTAAAAACTGTGGGTTGGGTTTAGGTAAGTGGGTGGGCGCTGGTCAGTCGGTGCTTTTGAAAACACTATTGGCTGGGTTTTATGGAAGGAGGAGGGTGGGTCAGTCGGTCGGTCAGTCAGTCAGACAGTGGCCTCTGGTGGATTTAAAAAAAACGTAGCCCCTGGGACGTATTTGGTGCATTCCAGAAATGTATATAGCAATACAATTTTAGAATAAGACTGGATTGGTTAAGTCAATGCAAAGATGCGAGTAGACATCCTGAGGTGTTATTTGTGTGAATGAGGTGGCACGAATGACATCATTTGCTTTAATGAAGTGACGCCAATTGAGCGTTTTGTACGTTCGGACATTAGTGCCGTGTTAACCAATCAGGAATTTGCTCTTGTAGGGGTGTGATTATGACATAGTGCCTGTTGTTGGTGTCCCGAGGGGAAATCCTCTTGCTAACACAAGACAACAGCAGTCGGAAGCACCCCTGAAAGCTTCCATCATCCAGATATAGTTTCTGGAGTAGATTATGGTCTCACAGAGCTCGGTGCACCTCCTAATCAGGTACAGAAATTAAATAATCTCAATGAGAAAAAAAAAATGCTTTGCTGACTTTGCTTTGTCTCGTTTCTGGTCCAAATATCTAGAAATCCTTAGATCAAGTAAAAAATATCTTTTTGTTTTCAACTTCAACAGAAATAACTCAAAATTAAGAGTTTTTCCTTCAAACAAGCACATTTATTTACTAATGGGGTGCATAAAATAATCTTAGTTTTGCTTTGATTGTAGATATTTTATACTAGAATCAATACAAAATTCAGTTTTTTTTTTGTTACATAAACTATATAAATAATTAAATACAAATAATTTTTGTTAAACATCCTAATTTTGTGCCCAAATGTTTAAATGCTGCGATGTGACTATTGCAGGTCCACATATTGTGATATTGATGCTAAAACGATATATTGAGCAGCCCTAATTGGCATGTACCGCAGTGTTCTGAAATGCGGCAGAGTTCTTGCAATGCATTGGCCAAACATTTACAATGCTTCTGTAGTATTTTTCTATCATAAAGCCACAACTGAATGCGTTTCTCAAAGCACATCCCCCAGTGGCAGTCAATTTGTCTTTGCATTTGCAAAAGTTGATCAAGGGTTTAACCCATAGTGAATAGAGGAACTGTGTATTAACGTGCGATTCAGACGAGTGTGTGTTTTAGCCCTGATGGACCAGCTGCGGAGTCTGGCTGTCAGTTTTTGATGCAGATGAAGAGTTCAGATAGTAATTATCTAAATAATTAGCTTGTCCCTTAGGAAAGTAAGTTTGTTCTACTTCAGGCAATTCTGTCTCTTTGGTCTGTGCTGTCTGCGCAGCATCTGTCCTAATGGCACAGTTCCATATATCTAAAAAAAAGAAGAAGACACCATTTGTTATCTCGCTCGAATATTAAGCTAATAAACAGACAATAGACACCGAAACAGACATCCTGGCAAAAATCCATCAAATGTTTTATTTTTTTTTTTAAAGGGGGATTAAGTTCTCTGCTTCTAAATGCACCAAATAGAACATGATTTCCCAACCCTGATCTTCAAATTGCCAGGCAAAACAACCTTCTAGTTTTCTATATGGTCTTTATGAGCTAAATCAATAATATTTCTTGATGTCTGTTGAAAAGGAAAGTCATTTTAGAAGCAAAGCTGTTTCAAAGCACAGTGTGACTAAAGAATTATATACAGTCATTGGCCAGTTTATTAGGTACACCTTACTGGTAATCGGTTGGACCCACTTTTGCCATCAGAACTGCCTTTTTTCTTTGTGACATAGAATCAACAAGGTACGGGAAATATTCCTCAAAGATTTTGGTGCGTATTGACTTGATCGCATCCCGCAGTTGATACAGATTTGTCGGCTGCACATCCATGATGCGAATCTCCCGTTCCACCACATCCCAAAGGTGCTCTATTGGATTGAGATCTGGTGACTGTGGAGGCCATTTGAGTACAGTGAACTCATTGTCATGTTCAAGAAACCAGTCTGAGATGATTTGTGCTTTATGACATGGTGCATTATCCTGCTGAAAGAAGATGGGTACATTGTGGTCATAAAGGGATGGACATGGTCAACAACAATACTCAGGTAGGCTGTGGCATTGATACAATGCACAATTGGTACTACTGGGCCCAAAGTGTGCCAAGAAAATATCCCCCACACCATTGCACCATCATCACCAGCCTGAACCATTGAGACAAGGCAGGTTCAAAATCTCTTAAATCACCTTTCTTCCTCATTCAGATGCTCGATTTGAACTGCAGCCGATTGTCTTGACCATGTCTACATGCCTAAAAGCATTGAGTTGCTGCCATTTAGTTGTCTGATTAGAAATGTGTGTTATGAACAGTTAGACAGGTGTACCTAATAAAGTGGCAGGTGATATATGAAGAGTACAGATGCAAAAACCTGTAAGTGCCGTCTGCTGAAAAGTACATTAAAAATGAACATTTTTCTCAGCCTCATTCGTTTACGTTGAGATATTTTACTTTAAAGACTAGGATAATGACTTATTCCTTGATATAAGAGTGATTTACTGAACATACACATTTTTGCATATATATGCAATACATACATACATACATATATATATATATATATATATATATACCGAAAGCCAACTACTACCTTAATATTTACTATAATATAATAAAATATAATATAGTATAAAAGCAAATTACTAGTTTATTAAGCTAAACAGCATAGTTCATAGTTAATGTTTTATTAGTCGCAAGAATTGTACCTTAACAAAACAAATGGCCTTTTTTGGTATAATGTGCACTGTGGAATCTTGTACAGCAAGACCAAATGTATTTATATAATAAAGGAGATCTGCATTATAAGTTGTTGGTATGCAATACCTGTTTAATAGGCAAGGCAACGCAAATTTATTCATATAACACATTTCATTCATGAAAAAATTATTAAAAACAGAGTAAATGTGTTAAAAAGAGTGTAAAAGGAATAATAAAGAAAAAAAGGAACAAAAAGTAAAGATGCAAGACACTTACTGTTTCTCTTCCTATGAGGGACGGTGACTATCTAGCGTCAGTTAGCATTAATGCTTAACGAACGCAATCGATCGGAGATGCTTGTCTGTGTCCCGTATCACCCTGAATCTGATGATCTCTTATCAATACCACAGTTAACAGTGACTTATCACTCTGTGGTTTTTCACCAATACATCCCGACATATCGTCACTATTTTAAATAAAGAGAACACCTCTAAGCCTCTGATGGAGGATTATAGGGCTTAAAACAGGTCACAGCTGTAAAAGATCCCCATATAGCGACTGCCCTGTCAATATGTCTCAGTGTCAGAGATCTGCGGTTTTCATGCCAGGATGGCCAATACACAGTTAAAGTCAAAATTATTAGATTTTTATTTTTTTTTTCTATTTCAAATATTTCCCAGATGATATTTAACAGAGCAGGGTATTGTTCACAGTATTTCCTATAATATTTTTTTTTCTTCTGGAGAAAGTCTTATTTGTTTTATTTCGACTAAAATAAAAGCAGTTTTTATTTTTCTAAAAACCATTTTAAGGTCAATATTAATAGCCCCTAAAGCAATCTTGAAAGTATTGTGAAAGAAGATCAACTGCTGGAGATCACAAACGACGGTGACCTTTTAAAGGCCGTTCGCATATTGCATCTTTCTGGAGTTTGCGCAAATTCGTTACTTCCAATAGAGGTGTGCGGCTTGTGTGAGCAAAACGGCATTACGCGCTCGCTCCTTCTAGGTGAACCCAGTTGATTGAATGCTGGGATTGCACCGCGAGTCATGTGACAAGAACTTATGTACTAGATTTAGCTTATACACATTCCAGTAGACTAATTATCTCAGACAACAGTGTAACCCCAACAGTAATCGCTTTTTTGTTGGGGTATGGGCTGTCTGTGTGCGTCTGCATGTGTATGTGTGTTACTGGTCCAGGTAAATGCGCCGGGATAGCATGTCTGTCTCGGACATGGGAGTTGGGGGTTGCAGACCCCCATGAATTCGATGAATTTGCTCTTCAGTGTTTGGACTCTCAGTAATGATTTTAAACCACACTGAACTGAGCTAAACTGAACTGAACTTAAACACTAAAAAACTGAACTTCTCTGTTCCAATTTACTATGACCATTTATGTGAAGCAGCTTTGACACAATCTACATTGTAAAAGCGCTATACAAATAAAGCTGAATTGAATTGAATTGCAGACGGAATCTGGTCATCTTTTGGTTTGGGTCGGTCTTGGACCTGAGTAGGGCTAACATGACTTTTGAATTAGGTAAATAAATATATTTTTCTACTGCAATTTCACTCGTCTTCTCCTTATTTGTGGTGACCTGTTTAGGTCATAACAAAAGTAATAAAAAGGTTGGGGACCACTGGTTTACAGAACAAATCATCCTTATACAATGACTTGCCTAATTACCCTAACTTGCCTAATAAACCAAGTTAAGCCTTTAAATGGCATTTTAAGCTGAATACTAGTATCCTGAAAACTATCCAGTCAAATATTACGTGTTGCCATCATAGCATAGATAAAATAAATCTGTTATTAGAAATGAGTTATTAAAATAATTATGATAGAATTATGTAAAAATATATGCTCCATTAGGCAACGCAGTGGCGCAGTAGGTAGTGCTGTCGCCTCACAGCAAGAAGGTCGCTGGTTCAAGCCTCGGCTGGGTCAGTTGGCGTTTCTGTGTGGAGTTTGCATGTTCTCCCTCAGGTTTCCTCCGGGTGCTCCGGTTTCCCCCACAGTCCAAAGACATGCGCTACAGGTGAATTGGGTAGGCTAAATTGTCCGTAGTGCATGAGTGTGAATGAGTGTGTTGTTTCCCAGAGATGGGTTGCGACTGGAAGGGCATCCGCTGCGTGAAAACGTGCTGGATAAGAGGGCGGTTCATTCCGCAGTGGCGACCCTGGATTAATAAAGAGACTAAGCCGATAAGAAAATTAATGAATGGCTATTTCCTCTATTTAACAGAAATTGGATAAATAGATATACAGGGGAATAATTCTGACTTCAACTGTACGAAGTGGTTTCGTCCTTCTGAATGCCCCCATTTTTTCCACTCTCTTGCTCTGTGTCTCTGTCTTTTCTTTTGCACACATACACAGTTTTGGCCTTTTGAGATTTGGGGCACTGCTTTCCAAATTGACTTTTATCAAAGTGTCTGAGGGAAGTAGGCTTTGTGGGTGGGTGGCGCTCTATTGTTCTCCTTGCATGTAGTAAAGAACGAGAGGAGCTGTTCAATATATTTTCTGCTATCGTCAAAACCCCTGCCAAGTTAAGGGCAAGCTTATTTCGTTCACCCTGCCACAATCATATGTACACAAAGAAGGAAAAAAAAAACGCTCCCTTCCCCAGGAAGAAAGGGCACCTGATTTTAGGAAATATTTGTTGTTTATTTGTTTGCTTGTTGGTTGTTTTTTATTGAAAAAGTTAAGGGATCTGCTATGTAAAACATATGCTGGATAAGTCGGTGGTTCATTCCACTGTGGCGAAGCCTGATTAATAAACGTACTAAGCCTAAAAGAAAGAAAGAAATCACATAATATCACTTTAATAACAATAAAAACACATTTATTTATTTATCTATACATATTTTGCTTGTTTGCAGTTTTGAGGTTGTGACCTGGAAATGCATTTGTGAATTGTGTTTTTGTTCTGCGCATAAACACACACTGACGGACATATGATATTGTTTTAAATCAGATTGTTTTGAACAGAATTAGATATTGTGGATTAGTGGGCCTGACCCGTTCATTATCCTAAGAGCGTTGAAGATGAGATGGAGCTCTGCAAAACATACCGCGCCATGCTACACTTAAACCTCTTTTATGGCCGTCTCAGTATTATAAACCTCGAGTGTTTAATCGCTTGTTTCATGTATGAGAAAGCATCTTTGCTAATATCACCATAAGCTGCGTGCTGACCTCCGAGTAAACAGCTGTGGGGAATATTACAGACGCTGTTGGGCAGAATTGGACTGAAACTGTGCTAAACATCTGTACTGTTTCTTAATGAAATCCCTTGATGAAATGTGGAATATTGGAGCAGTGCGTTCTGACTCATCCTATATTGTCTGCTTATTATTATGTTTTTCCAAAATGCTGTTTGGAACAGGCTTTGCATCGAGAATGTGCCTCTGAATTAGAGCTGCATGGTAATGGAAAAATCTTATTGTTCTGTTTTGCTTTTCTGCATGATTCGGGTGGTTTTGGGGGGCTGTTCATCTGCATAAATAATAAATATGTAATATGCGATTGTTGTTTCAGTATTGCGATAACAGCATTTTTTGTGATGTAAGAAATCCTTAGAAAAATGCTATTTTTTATTATATATGTTTTTTTATTTTTCAGATTTTGTTAATTTTAATTTAGATTCATTTAATGTTTTGGGGTGCAAACATTTAGTCTTTAAATTATTATGAATGAGTGAAAACCTCAGCAGATATTCTGACTCTAATTGGCTGTTGTCAGTGTCAAAAAAAAAAAAAAAGCTTTTCTTACTTTAATTTTTGCCTTGTTTCTAATCCAAATAAATAATTATATATATCAAATAAATATAAAAATTCTTAACTTAAGAAGCCTTTTCTAGACAAGCAAAATATTGTCTTGTTTTAGAAAATAATGTCAAAATTAAATGAGTTTTTCCTTAAATAAAACAAGCTAAATAATGCATCAACAGGATTATATATATATATATATATATATATATATATATATATATATATATATATATATATATATATATATATATAGTTTATGTATTATATATACTTATATAAATATAAACAAATATTTTACAATTTAGTCCTTAATAAATTTACATACACAAAAATACAAACAGTACACACACAAATATATTTTGTAAATATGAACTTTTATTTTGGATGCAGTTAGACATTACATATAATTTGTGTTATAGATAAATACTTGTATAGAATATGTGTTTATATTCATACAATGTTAGCCCTGCATGTATTTATATACACAGTATGCACAAATACATTTTGTAAACATTAACTTTTATTTTCAATGCGATTAAGCATTTTATATATAATTAGTATTTTATTTAATGACTTTTATAAATATAAACAGATAATTTACAATTTAGTCCTTCATATATTTATATACACTAAAATATACACTAGAAAAAGAAAGGATTAATATATATATATATATATATATATATATATATATATATATATATATATATATATATATATATATATATATATATATATATATATATATATATAATTTTTAAAAAAAAAATTTTTTTTTTTTAAACATAATCATCTCTACTTGCGGCTGCACAGATTGCAGTGTTGATTTTAAAGCTACACTGAAAAAAATATCTGTTATTTACCAGTTTCTGCTTTTTTGTGTTTTTGTTTGATTACAGATGTGAATTGCTTTAAGGAGCTTGATCTCTGCTTTGTTGATTTTGATGTTGAAAATTCAACTGCAGTTTAACAAAAGGACTTTTATTGACATTTTAATAGTTATATATATATATATATATATATATATATATATATATATATATATATATATATATATATATATATATATATATATATATATATATATATATATATATAATGACAAACATAGAGAGAAATGAGTCTGTAAAATAACATAAAATGCACTGGCAAATTATTACAAGGTTTATGTACTGTACTGTACTGACTTTTTTGAACTTTGCAAGGTTAAAAGTTTTTGCATGAAAGATTAAGGTCCCATAATGCAATTCAAAAGCATAAATAAGTGGGGGAAAAAAACTTAATTAACAATCTATAAAAAACTGCTAATTTACAGATATTTTCTACATTGTTTATCTATTACAACTCTACTCGGAATACCTAAAGCATTTCCTAAGCTGGAATCTCACTTGCTGTTTAGAACACATCTTGTTCTCTCTGACTGACATTCTTGTCTTAAACTTGGAATCTTCCACAAACGTCTTGCGGTTTACTGTATAAAAATCCTGCTGTCTTGAGATCAACCTCACCTGTCATCCAGAAAGCGTATGTTCTCCGGCGTGTTCATCTTCGCAGGGACAGCACGATCACCTCTCTCTAATATGCGTCCACAGGGATGAAATCTAGAAGTTCTATACTGGACTAATTGGCTTGGAGGCAGATTTTTTTGCAGAAAAACGGCTGACAGCCGAGGCTTTTTTTATATTGAAGGGACTCAACCCCAGCAGCAGAGATCCAGGAGTGCTGTGATCTATCTACTGAGTCCACTTGGCAATTAGTCTACTCAGGTTGTACATATATTAATCTTCATTTTTTTTTTTCGTCCATTCAATTTGGTCACAATGTTCTATAATGAGTATAATGGATAGAGATGTACGCTGAAAGAAATATTTATTGGATTTACTAAATGTTTTTTAAGGTAAGTAAGTGCATAGGATTTATATGGGATAAATTTAAACAACTTACTTTGTTTAAATTCAGCCCAATCAAATGGTTTGCAACTATTTACCTTTAAAAAATTGTAAATGCAAGGACATTTTGTGTGTGTGTGTGTGTGTGTGTTTAAGTAGGCTTAGATTAAAGCAATTAGTTACAGTATGCATCTGGATGTTAAAGCTTACTGTAAATCAGCATTTAAAGCATTGAACAATAAATATACATTTTTTATCATTATTTTTGCAACGTTAATCAGTAAACCAATGAAACATTTAGTTTATTCAGTTTATGTAAAAGTATGCAAATTAATGTCATTTGAATAACTTGTCTATTTTTGAAAAGCTGCTACATGATATCAGTGTAATAATTTGACCAGTTTATTTTGTTACATTATTTTGACATTTATAATTAAGCATAGGGGCTTTTTGTGTTGATTATTGTATAATGAGTCATGACTTGAATTGGTTCATTGATTCGTATTTAAAAATCAATTCATTTGAGGCTTGAGAGAGAATACACATGTAAATGGTTTGGTTATTGGTGCACGTTATGGCTTTTCACAGAATCCATTCATATGTTGTGGAAATGCATTTTTTTAATTTCATTTTACTGTTTAATATTTATTCTATTTTTTTATTGTATTTTGAATTTTGAATTTTTCTTTTTTTTTTCTTTTTTTTTTTTTTGCAATTTTATTGTTAAATCTCTAAATACCTGCTCAATCGAAAGTTGATCTGGACAAAAGCGTCTGCTAAATGACTAATTATAATTGAACTTTTTGAATATTTTATTTTTTTAGTATAATTTTTTTAATATATAGATTTTTATTTTAAATAACTTTTTATATTGATACTTATTTTTACATTTTGTTTAAGTTATTGATAGTTTCATTCTTATATAGATATTTTTTTTCATTCATATATATATATATATATATATATATATATATATATATATATATATATATATATATATATATATTAGTTGCAATAAAAATTAATAAATCCCCTGAATTAATTAGCCCCCCCTGTTTATTTTTTCCCTAATTTCTGTTTAACGGAGAGAAGATTAAAAAAATATATAGCCTAAAGAGGCTAATAATATTGACCTTAAATGGTTTTTAAAAAATTAAAAACTGCTTTTATTCTAGCCAAAATGAAACAAATAAGACTTCCTCCAGAAGAAGAATAAAATCCTATCAGACAAACTATAAAAATTTCCTTGTTTGGTTAAACATCATTTGGAAAAATATTTAAAAAAGAAAGAAAAAAATCAAAGGTGGTCTAATAATTCAGATTGCAACTTTATCTAAACTTTAACAATATTTAAATTTCTATTTAAAATAATTGCTATTATTTTGCTAATTCAGTTGAAAACTGTTTCCGCACAAATTTTAGGCATTACAACTGTTTTTAGTATTGCTGATAATAATAAGAAATATTTTGTGAGCAGCCAATCAGCAAATTAGAATGATCAGGGGACACCTAAGATTGGAGTAATAAGGCAAGTATTAAAATGAAAAGTCAGCTTTCACATTAACACTAAACTAAAATATTTTCAAATAGTTTTTTACAACATGATTGATTCTATGGAATTGTAGATATATGTTAAATTTAATGTATTTTTAGATTCAATAGCTCACTGTAAATGTAAGGACACTGTCTAACAAATATACTTAAATAGTAAAGTATATTTCAAAGTTTTTTTTCCACTAAACGACTGACGACAAATAACATTGCTGTGAGTATATATTTCTTTCAAGACATAAGATCCTTCAAACAGTCATGTCCATGTGTCCGGCAGATATAATTGCCAATTGCAACATATCTTGCTGATTTTCAGCATCACGTTGCGAGTGTCATGTGTCTTTTTAGGATGCCAGAAAGGATAAAAACGTCTCATGAACCATACATCCAAATCCATTACATTGCATTTTGTCAAGCTGTTCTGTGTGGAACACCCACTAAGGCTGTATGTACAATACAGCAGGACAAAAATAAACCTCTATGTGTTTCCACATATTTTCAGTCCTGCATGTTGTGAAAAAAAAAAATACTTGGTAGAAAATTGAGTCTATTTTGAAAACAGCTGTGCCACTAAACAATGTAGTTAGTGGCACCATTACATTTAGCTAGCAACTCATAACGAACAAATGAAAGACAGGCTCATTTATAATTTTATGTGCAAGTGCAATATGAATTTGACACCAGTTGCAGTTTTATGATTTTGTTCTCAGAATGCTTAAAGGTACAGTTCACCTAAAAATTAAAAGTGCATAGTTTATTCTCCCTCATGTGGTTTTAAATCTTTACTAGTTTCTTTTTACTGTTGAAGACAAAAGAAGATATTTTGAAAAGCGTTGCTGGGACCTATCAACGGTTTAATAACTACAGATTTGTAAGATGTATTATGAAAAAGATTATATTTTAGGGTAATAACTTCATTTAAAACGATGACAGACATTTTAAGCTTAATTTTAATTCTCAATAGAAGCTTTGAATGTGAATAAGATGTGACAATATGACATCTTATATAAGAATGCTCCAAATGAAAACTATTCTAGTAGTTATATAGTTCTGGTGGTTAAAGTTTTCTTCTCTGTAAGAATTCAAGGCAAGGCAAGTTTATTTATATAGCACATTTCATATTCAGTGGCAATTCAAAGTGCTTTACATAAACAAGAATAAAAGAAACAAGTATAAGAAAAATAAA
The DNA here is from genome assembly GCF_052040795.2 of Danio rerio. NCBI lineage: Eukaryota > Metazoa > Chordata > Actinopteri > Cypriniformes > Danionidae > Danio > Danio rerio. The sequence goes on from NC_141026.1 coordinate 5,659,231, forward strand.
AACGAATAATGAAATTATATTAAAAAAAAAAACAACGTAAATACAGATAAATTGTGATATAAAAGAATGAAAAGAAGAGAAAGACATAATAGTGCAATCTGTCGGACGAAGCACAGTGCTCATTCAGTAAAGGCACAGCTAAACAGACGTGTTTTCAGTCTTGATTTGAATGTGCCTAATGTTGGAGCACATCTGATCATTTCTGGAAGTTGATTCCAGCAGCGAGGGGCATAGTGGCTGAAAGCTGATTCCGTCCCACTTTATATTAAGTGGCCTTTACTAATATTTACTTTATACAGGAATAAATAGTTTGTTACAATGTACTTATTGTGTAAATACATGTATTTATTATGTACTTATAATTGATTAAATACCTGAATGTAATTACATCTGTAATTAACTTCTGTAAATACATTTGTAAATACACTGTTGACCTTCCCTTACACTTTAACCCCCTCTAAAACCTACCCATACCACCAAACCTGTCCATAACCCAACCCCTATCCCACCTCAAGAGGACCACAAGTGTTTTCAAATACATTATAAACACGGTAAGTACATAGTATTTATTTTTTTATGCAAGTACATAGTAGTTAAGGACACTTAATATAAAGTGGGACCGCTGATTCACCCTGCTTTGACTGAACTCTTGTAATTTCTAGGTTATATGATCCTAAAGATCTGAGTGATCTGTTAGGTTTTTATTCAGTGAGCATATCTGTAATGTATTGAGCTTCTAGCTCCTCCAGTTCAACTTGATTTGTTTTATATCAAAGCTAATGGGGGATCTTGTGTTTGTCTTTTATTGTTGGATTAATTTTGATAAAATAAGTCAGCAGCAGGAGTGTAGCATGCTGTCACTTTAAGAGTGCAAAGTTCTGCTGGACCAGTGGAGCGCACCGTAAGTCACGTGACAAGAACTGACCGATCGGCTTCAGCTTGTATGGAATATTCACATTTTGCTAAGACAAATGATCTCAGACAAACACAGAACTAATGAACACTGCAGTGCTTGGTACTTTTCTCCATAAACAAAACTTGTATCAGAGAGTGACAGCAATGTTTTGTCAGTTTGTCATCCTCTTAGAAAATGGTTGATGGTCGCATAGCAACCTACGACCCCCCCACCCCCTGGGTCGGTGCTTGGTGATAAAAAAGTTGAGGACCACTGCCCTAGCTGACCAAAAACGGACAAATTAGTAATCCGTCCTCCACAAAAAAGACTGATTCACCTTGCAGCAATCCTCACACTAATTGATGGAGCATAAAAAATAACATGCAAGTAGTAAATTGTAATAGCCTATATTATTATTTTTCCCCTAATAAACCAGTGTGAATACTGATATTTTTGTTGTTGAATTTCAAATAGGGTCAATTTAAAGGCCAAAGGCTATTATTCATTCATTCATTTTTGTCACGTTATGGTGATCAAGAACAGGAACAAAACCGGGTGTAGAATCCAAGTGCAGATCTTTAATGTGAAAGTGCAGCAACAGTGACAAAATCCAAAAATAAAAGTAACAAATTAACAAAAAAACAAACAAACGAGGAACTCAAACAGATTAAACTTGAACTAGACTTTAACACTAAGACAAGATACAAGAGCAAGATCAAGATCGGGAACAAAATACCAACAAGGACAACAGCTGTGGTTGTAAATCAGTGTAGATGACAGACCCGGTGTGTGTGCGAAAGAATGTATGGAAATGTAGTTCAAAAAGCCACTGTGGTTCGCTGGGGGTTGCTGGTGAATTACAGTGGCATCTGGTGGACAAACACAGTCATGACAATTTTCTTTTCGGCTTACTCCCTTTTATTAATCCGGGCTCGCCACAGCGGAATGAACCGCCAACTTATCATGCACATGTTTTAATGCAGCGGATGCCCTTCCAGCTGCAACCCATCTCTGGGAAACATTAGCCTATTATTTGTGCATAAACAAATCTAGATGTAGTAATAAACATACTGTTTGCTTAAAAACAACATTATTTGTCATCATTACTGCAAACTTATATAAGCGATTACATCATTAAATGTGGAGGGGCGGCCTTACAATATTTTCTGGGGGAAAAAAAGGGTCTCAGGCAAAAAAAAAAAAAGGTTGGGAAGCACTGATCTAATGGCCTTAGCGATGTTAAATTGCGAAGATCTAGAGTTTTTGCCAAAGAACATGTCCGTGGCAGCCTCTCAAATTTTTAAAGTTCACCACAAAATTGTTATAACTCAGGCTGGCATTGCCCAATCAGCCTCAAAACTTACACGTTTGATAAAAGTCCTGCCCTGAACACGTTTACATACCAACATCCAGATACAGTTATAGCGCCACCTGCTTGACAGAAGGAAGTTTGGCTTATAACTCAGCCACACAATGTCTGACCTGCCTGATAATTCGAGAGGGATCTGGCTGCAGACATGGTGCAGTGCAATCTGGGCTGCATCCAATGCTTTTTAATGGGCTCACCTAACCCCACCCCTAACCCTACCCGTCCAAGTTACATCCATAGCTCCATTTGAGTGCATCGTATCTAACATTGCATCGCTGAGTGATGCAGTCTCAGCTTGCATCATAAAGGCTGCATCCAGATACTATTGGATAATTCACATGTTCGAGAAGATTCCTCTCCTGAAGACATCTACATGCCAATATTGAGTCATAGTCATAGCGCCACCTGCTGAAGGATGTTTGGCGTAAATCTGTGATTTTCTAGGGTTTTCTATATTTATCGGCTTCAATTGTTATTGTCTGCTGTTCTCTGTCATCCTAAGGCCACCGGGCGGTGGTAAGTCCGGGTATGAGGTCCCTTTCATCGCTGCTTGCAGCTTTAATTTCCAATTGAAACTGAGCTTGGCTAAAGAATGTATGTGGACTGGTTGAAAGGTAGCGGGACATGACGCAATAATGATTCTTTCTCGATCAATGTTGTTTCATAATCGCTGGAGGCCAAAATGGAAATCGAATGTCGATTAATTGCACAGCCCCAATCCATGCATTCACTACCGGCTTGGTCAAATCATGCTGCTTGCATCTCTCGTCCCATCTATTTCATCTACACGCGGTGGCTTCAGAAGGCAGTTCACACAAACACTTCCATCTGTGTCAAATTAACATAGCAAAGCGTGACCGTACAAAGCTCGCCAAACAGCGTGCGACAGTTCTAAGCATGTGCACACAGCACGGAATCAAGAGGTTACACACTGTCTTTACTCGCTCTCGCTCGCATGCGCCTCTCTCTTTTTCTTTCATTTCTCAGTCTATAAATTCCACAGCATGCTTGACTACACTTTGCATAAGCAGATTCTCTCTGGGTCGGTCAGAAGCTTTAACGTGGCCATATTGTTAATCGACTAGCACAAACGTTTTGATTCCCGGGATCCTCAAATATGACGGTTTCCTTGCTAAGGAAAGCTGAAGAGGAACATACTCAATTATACGATTGGCTTTATGTTGTTACTGTAGTGAAGTCAACACAATTGTTTAATATTATCCAGAATATTTTCATGTTTTATTTTTTTATACATTTGTTTTTGTATATGAGTGATGTTTTTTGTGTGGCGACACGGTGGCTTAGTGGTTAGCACTGTTGCCTCACAGCAAGAAGGTTGCTGGTTTGAGTCCCAGCTGGGCCAGTTGGCATTCCTGTGTGGAGTTTGCATGTTCTCCCCGTGTTGGCATGGGTTTCCTCCGGGTGCCCTGGTTTCCCCCACAGTCCAAAGACATGCGCTATAGGTGAATTGGAATAGCTGAATTGTTTGTGAGTGTAAGTGTGTATAGGTGTTCCCAGTACTGGTTGCAGCTGGAACGGCATCCGCTGCATAAAACAAATGCCGTTGGTGGTTCATTCTGCTGTGGCAACCCCTGATAAATAACCCCTGGTTTATACTTCTGCGTCAAGTGACCGGCGTAACCCACGGCGCATGCAACGCATAGCTGTGCATTTATACTTCTGCGCGCTGTCTCTGTTGCGCTGCATGCTCTGTATTAACACTTACGAAACGCTAGTGGGCAGTGAAGTGTAAATGTTCCTCTGTGTCGAGTTTCTTAGCTGGTGTTTTGCTTTTCCTGAACACAAATGTACAAGTGGCTCAAACTCGCTCATTTTGAGGCAGGAATTGGCGGACGTGCAACAACTTTAACTATGAGGTAAACACAAAACAAACTTTTCCATCCGGAGCTCCTTCACAGGACTTCACACTTGTAAACAATCGCTCCATCGGGGTCGCGCCATTCGCGCGGCTCTCGGTCCCACCTAGACTCGTCAGCGCTACCAAGCCGACCAATCACAGAGCTTGCGCTACGCGTCGTTGCGACGTGTAGTTACATTTTTTGAGGGGTGCACGTCAGCGATGCCTACGGCCTCGGCGTAGGGCTATGCGTCAACGCCGTAGCATACGCGTGCGTTTGACGCAGAAGTATTAATTAGCCTTTAGGGACTAAGCTGAAGGAAAATAAATTAATCAATAAATTATGTTTTATGTACTTTAACTGTCAATAACCTGAGGTTAGTACTTTTTTTGTTATGTTTAAAGGTATAGTTTACCTATAAATTTAAATATGCACTTAAGTTTACTCACTATCAAGCTTATTAAGCATAATAAAGAAATTTGGTTACGTTTGGAACAATTGGAAGGTAAGGTTATTAATCACAGAATTTTTTTTTTTGGTCCAACTATCCATTTAAGACACACTTTTATTTAAGAAATGATGCATTAAATTGATCAAAAGTTGCAGTAAAGATGTTTATAAGTACAGCCTAAATATTATAGTGATTTCTGAAAGGTCATGCGATTCCATAAAGACATATATAAAAAAAGACCATTGTTTTAAATAAAAAAAAATTCTCTTAAAGATTTACAGATGAAAATTCAGTTTGTTTTAATGTTTTTTAATTATTATTTAAAATTTTATTTCAAATTATACAAACAAGTTTTAGAGTATTGCTGTTCCATATTTTATTCTATGTTTCATTTAAAAAAAAACAGGCAAATAATTCTGAAACAATATTGCTGTTTCATATTTTATTCTATATTTGGAAAAAAAAAGTTCATTCTAAAAATGCTGGGTTGTTGTAACCCAATGTTGGGTCGAATATGGACACAAAAGTTGGTTTAAAAAGTGTCATTTAAATTGATCTGAAAAAATGTACCCAATGTTGCATTTGTCCATATTTGCATTTAATTGAAGATTGGAATGAAACAACTCAACAGTTTAACCCAGAGTGTACACTCCAAACAAATCTATATAACGTCTATAGAAAACTTGCATAATATGGAATCCTATATGTAAATGAGCTCACTTATGACCTAACTTTTGAATTGACATAATCTGCATCTGATAGTAGATATGTAAATGTAGATAATGATATGCAAATGAGCACTTAACAGATCATTCTGGCTCGTGAATATGCGGGAATGCTTCTGAAAAAATATTGCTGTTGTATTTTTTATTCTATTTTTGACAAAAAAATAAAAACTTTAATTCTAAACATACTGGGTTGTTGTAACCCAATGTTGGGTCAAATATGGACAAAAAAGTTGGGTTAAAAAGTGTAATTTAAATGGAACTAAATTGAAATTTTCCCATTGTGGCGTTTGCCCATGTTTGCATTTGACCTAAGATTGGATTAAAACAATACAACAGTTTAACCCAGAGTGTATACTCCAATATAATTACATGTAAAGTCTATATATGAGTTATTATTAGACTGAACAGGCTATAAAAACTTGCATAATATTGAATCCTATATGTAAATGAGCTCACTTATGACCTAACTTTTGAATTGACATAATCTGCATCAGCTAGTAGATATGTAAATGTAGATAATGATATGCAAATGAGCTCTTAACAGATCATTCTGGCTCGTGAATATGCGAACATCGGCAAACAGTTCTGAAAGTTACAGCATGTTTCCTTTAGTAAGATCAGAAAAAGCATATTTCCTGTGACACACTTTGCCTTTAAGAGCCTCGACAGAGCCGAGCTCTGAACGGGGTCCTCATTAGCAAGTCTAACAAGGTCACAACTAGCCCTTTATTTGTTTCCTTTTCTGACATAATGTGCCAGTGTCCAAGTAGAACTGAGAAAACGAAATGCTGTTTACAATCTGCGGCATCACGGGATCTGTCCGCACCTAATAAGTGAGTCAAAAACGAATAATTGCCATGCAGCCAGCTGACTTTATTGTCTATTAAGTGCATTGTGGTCTGTGGTATGGTGCATCTAAATGCTCCGCCGTATGTAATGAGCTGTAATCCTGTGAAACTACACTGTAAAAATGCTGGGTTCCACACCATTTATTCATGTTGTCCCAACACACATCAGTTAAGTAAATGTAACAATTTTAAGTGGACTGAACATAAAACATTTAAGTTGTCCCAAAAATAGCTGAAGAATTGGGTTTTTCAACTCATTTTAATTAAGTAGTTTGAACAAGCAGAAAACATTGTTTTTAAGTGTACTGTCTTTTATACAATATATATTTTTATATTAGATTAAGTGGAAAATTTGTTTGGTTTTAACCTGTTTTTTCAATTTGGCTTAAAGAAAAGAAAATAAACCTCCTAGTTTTTCCCAATGACTGTAAAAAATATGGACGACGCGACAGCCCCTTTTGCCATTGAACGCCTTGAGGGCAAAACGCCTGCTTGACGGGCACAAACTGTCGCAAAAGACTGCTGAAATTGGAGCCAGACATGCGCAGAAGGACTGTCTGATGGAGCCAGAGGAGGAGCCGCGATAATGAGCGGAGTCGAGCTTCCAACCAAACGCTTTATGTAAAATCAACCACGCCCCCCGAACTTCTCACTCGACTGCCGGTGTCTGCACTATAACAAACGCTCACTGATGTAAATAGAAGCACTTACATTAAAAAAACACAATAATATACGGTTTAAAAACGGTGTGATGTAAGCTGTTAAACTTTAATAAAAGCAATACATGGTGGACTGCAGAAATAAACGATCTTTTATACACTCTAGCCTGAATATGAGCACAAATTATTTATTCTCTTATTGTTATATTTGTTGTTGGTATTTGTTATCTTCATAGGGGTAGAAATAACACTTGTAAAATATGAACAATAACATATAAACAACACATACATTTTTAGAAAGGTTTTTATTTTTAATTAGCCATCAACAGAACCCAAAATATAGCCTACACACCATAACGATTTACCATGCGGGAACAATCGTGCGTTTAGAAGATAAATACAGCAAGATTACTAAATATCAACAGGATATTTACACATCCCAACCCTGCAATTTGTCAATTTGTGCAAAAAAACTTTGCACTATTAATACAACGTCTATCTGCTGTAACATCACTAGTATATTGTTTATTCATTTTCGCTTGAATTGTTTATTTATTTAATTTTTTTGCCTCCGTTTTCATTTGGTTTATTCGATGCCTTCATTATATCTGGCAACGAGGAATTTACATTCTTTTTAATGTTAGCTGGAGTGTTCAAATAAAACGCCAACAGTAAATGATGTAAATAAATAATATCTAACATTTACAGCTCTATTAGGTTATATAAGATTCGATTTCAAGAACCTTATAATGATTTATAACAGCAAATTCAGTAGATCACTTAATAACATGCCAAAACTTAAAATGCAGAGACGTGCAAGTTCAAATAACCTTACAGGAGATCAACGTGGAGATTATTATTTAGACACAAAGAGAATTACTGCTAACGATCTCCTGTATACCCCGTACTTAAATGGGTTTATTTTATTGTGCAGTTTTATTGTCATTTTCGTATTTATTATTATTATTATTATTTAATACTTGTGCAATCGATACAGGTTTATTGTTATTTATTTTGTCCTTTATTTAAATAATTGCTATGCTGTTTGCATCTTTATTCAAAGTTAAACTCAGTGATACACTTTGCGTTCACATAGTAGCATGCGTTTGTTGTTATTTCAACAAAAATGGGTGTAATAACGTTAACAAATGTGAGGGTTTTATATAATGAAGATTCAATCGCGCCAGCTCCGGGCATCAGCGCATAACCTACTCGCGGCGTCGCGGGCTGATTCCGGCTCGCATGCGGCAGCGCCTGCTCGCTCGGCCGCCGCATCTGGCTCAATTGACTCAGGCTGGAATCGGGCAGTGAGTCCAGGCATCCGGAGTAGGTCCAGCAGAGGTAGTCAGTCTGAGGGGTAAGTCTCCGGCAGGCAAGAACTGGCCCCAGTGTATTTTGCTATCTGGGTGGCTAGGCGTGTATTAGCAAACTAATAAAGCCCGAAAAAAGCTCTGACCTTAGCGAATAAACAGTGTTCCACCAGATCATGTATGTCAGAAACTGTAGTTTACTGCTGAACTCATTTTGTCATAGTAAAATATCACAGAAATCTAGTAATAACACTTCAGTCTTCTGCCGAAGCTCAGACGCCACGCTTTGAGAAACTGTCAATCACAGCTGTTAATCACGATGACACGCCCAGCATTAAATTACTGCTATAAACAAACTGTTTACAAAAATGAGGATCTGCACCTATTTCAGCACAATAATCAGTGCCTTAATCGACCAGAACTATATTTCGGGACATTTTATTGCAAGTGTAATTAATTTTTTTATTTGGGCTCAAGTCTCCTTCATTAACACGGAGGAGGCGGGCTTTATGACTTGTACTGCAGCCAGCCCCCAGGGGGCGATCTAACGGCCGAGACCTTCACTCAAACGCAGGCTTGCGGCACACTTGGTTTTTCCTCAAAGTAGCATTTTTTAGTTTGTTTAAACGAGCAGTTTTCATGCCATGTGATGTTTATGCACTATGTATTATTATTATTTTACTGTACTTCAGTCTTTATGTATTTCAATATGAGTTTGGTTATTCTGAGTATGGTTATATGAGTATATTATGGGTATTGTTCATTTTTACAACTAAAAAAATGAAGTTTTTCCAACTTATTTTTTTCTGGAAACTGTAATAAATTAAGTTGAAACTAATTAATTCATGTAGTTGTAACAACCTGAAGTAATATGTTTAATTTTTCACTTTTTACAGTGTAGTTTATCTCATTATTGATTTTGAATTTAAGTTGAGGCAAAGTAATTCAGTTAATTTATGGCCTATTAAAAAACAATATTTTACCTTTCAGTGAGTGTATATATTTTGACCTTGGGAAGAATAAATATTTTAATTAGTATTAAATAACATTTTTCAGTTTCAAGTCAAAACTATAATTTAAAGAAGGCGTATGAATTTAGCTGTAACTGAGTATTTTTATTTGAAGTTGGTCCAAAGCAAAATTAAACTTTGATAAGAGAATCAAAAATGTGTCTAGTAAACAATATTTTTTTATTTTGCCTGAATATAATATGAAATATTTTTGATTCAGATAAAATTTTTTTAAAGTTTGAACTGAAGTTAAAGCTTTGAGAAGAAAAAAAAAATTATTAAGCTGTAAACTGTTAAATATTATGAAGTTTGAATGGAAGGTAAAGCTTTGAGAAAAACAAAGATATTTAGCTGTAAACTGTTACTAAAATAAATAAATAAATAAATAAATAAATAAATAAATAAATAAATAAATAAATAAACTATATTTTTACTGTGCATGTATGTAATATTTTTTTAATAATAATTTGTTTTTTAAGATTTACATTAAATTAAATATAATAAAGTTTGAACAGAAGTTAAAGTTTTTAGAAAAAAAATATTTAGCTGTAAACTTTTAGTGAAATAAATAAATAAATAAACAATATTTTTACGTTGTGTGAATGTTTTTGACCACAATAAATATTTTTGATTTAAATTAAATTAAATATTATGAAGTCTGAACAGAAGTTAAAGCTTTAAGAAAAACAAATATACTTCACTGTAAACTGTTAGTAAAATAAATGAATAAATAAACAGTATTTTTCTTTGCATGAATGTAATATTTTCTTGACCGCTATAAATGTTTTTGATTTAGATTAAATTAAATATTAAAAAGTTTAAACACTTTGAGAATTTTTTTTATCAGATTAGATTTATCTAATCTTAATTAGATTAGTTAGATTTTTTTTTATTTATTTATTTATTTTTTTAAGTTGGTCCAAAGCAAAATCATACTTTCATATGAGGGTAAAAACATGCCTCTATAATAAACAATATTTTTGTTTTGCTTGAATACAAAATAAATATTTTTGATTTAGATTGAAGTTAAATATTTGAGAAAAACTATATTTTGAGATGTGTGCTGTCAGTAAAATAAATAAACAAACATGAATGTAATATTTTCTTGACTGCAATAAATATTTTTGATTTAGATTAAATAAAAAAATCAAAACTTTGAACCCGAGTTAAGTGAAAATGATAATTTGTACCAAAGTAAAAAAAGTAAATCTTTGCTTGAATGTAATATTTTATTTGACCACATTAAATATTTTTCATTTAAATTAAATCAAGTTTTAAAGTTTTACAGTGGAGTTCAAAACTGTTCCTACTAGCTGTAACAAATTACAGTACTTTTTTTAAAGTCAGTTCAAAGTATATAATTTTTCCGAGATGTTCAAGTGCTAATCAGAGCCAAATAGTAAGGGCGAGTAGAGATTAGTCAAGGTGCGAGTGCTTTTTAAATAAATAAATAGTAGCGATAGAACAGAAGCAGCAGCATATATGCGTTAGACAGCAAGAAGCAGTATATGAGAGAGAGAGAAAAAGAGAGGGTCTCGGGTGGTCAACCTCTGAAGACCCCGCGCTCTTTGAAGGCCTCATTAGCTGGTGTTATCTGTGTATTGACACTACGGCGTGTACCTGAGGGGCTTCTGTGTGCGGCTTGCGTCTTGGCCCAGGCATACAAGGCTGTTCCGATGAAATAAGACTTTGAAGTTGATTTTCCATTTGAAGAACTATCCATCAGGGATTTTATTTATTTCCAATTTCTCTTTTTTTTCCTCCTCTTTCCCTTTTTTTTTTTGTTCCTCAAGGCTACTGGCTTATATGTAGGTGGTGAAGAAGAAGAAGAGGACAAAGCCTGCTTTTTGTTTTCTATTTATTTTGATGTGATCTCCAGCTGAAACAATCAGAAGCGCTGTGTGTTTTGTTAATAATTAAAGTGGGGAAATCAATCAGATGTTGCTCTCGGAGAGAAGGAGATAAGAGAAGATGGAGGCTTAGTGGCGATGGTCTCGACGGTCACAGTGGTTTTTGAGTGAGCTTGAGTCGCTCCTTCAATTAAACGGCCTTCATTTCTGCAGAATTGTACATTGGAAGTCTCTCGCAGTAAAACGTTATGATTTACATTTAGATTTGAGCTAAAGGTCTATTTCAGGATGCTCTTCTGAAGCATTATAAAAAAATAATAATTTTAGATGCACATCATGGTACATGGGATGAAAAATAAGCTTACAATTAGCAAAAAAAGTATTTGCAAATCTCCTGTTCCACCACATCCCAAAGAAGCTCTATTGGATTGAGATCTGGTGACTGTGGAGGCCATTTGAGTACAGTGAACTCATTGTCATGTTCAAGAAACCAGTCTGAGATTATTCAATTGCGCCCACAGAACTGCCGTTCACTGGTTATTCTCTCTTTTTCAGACCATTTTCTGTAAACTCTAGAGATGGTTGTGCATGAAAATCCCAGTAGATCAGCAGTTTCTGAAATACTCAGACCAGCCCGTCTGGTACTAACAACCATGCCACATTCAAAGTCACTTAAATCACCTTCATCATCATCTTATAGTTTGAAATGCAGCAGATCGTCTTGAACATGTCCACTTGCCTAAATGCATTGAGTTTCTGACATGTAATTGGCTGATTAGAAATTCACATTATTGAGCAGTTGGACAAGTGTGCCTAATAAAGTGGCCAGTGGGTGTGTGCGTGCATGTATGTATGTATGTATGTATGTATATATATATATATATATATATATATATATATATATATATATATATATATATATATCAAAACAAACGTTTACTTTGGATGCAGTTCATCACAATTAATCTTTTTATCTTTAAATACTTTTTAATTTGTATCATTTTTTAACTTAATATTTAATATCATATTTATGTAGTTTGAGGTCTGATGTTTGTGAAAATATGAAAGGTTGCTAACCTTTTTTTGTTTATCCTGTTCTCTCAATTGTAGCATGAAGATGGTGTGACATTACTAAAATTTATCTTTATTAATTTTGGCTATATGCAAATACAGAGTGATTTTGTCTTCATTCAATCTTTCAATAATGCTTTTTTTTTTTAAATAAAATCTTGCTTAATATATATTTTTGTTGGATTTGTTGGACATTTTCAATAAATAGGGGTTATTAAATAATTACTGTTGAAGTCATTTAATCAATGACTTTTGTAAATAATGCTTTACTCACACAGCATTGTTTGTTTATCATGTTGCCCTACTTTACGTGTTTTCTTCTTTTTTTATTTATTATTATAATTTTTAAATGAAATGAGCATCTGAAATATTTTGGTGATTAAAAGGTGAATTGGTCTTCAAAAATGTTTTATTTTGAATATTTTTTTAAAAATAAATTAGTCTTACACTTAATATTTTCAGATTGTTCATAATATATGTTTTAATGCTGGTACTTTTACCATAAACTGACATATTAACCATTTGGTAGAGGTTGATATTTCAGAAATGAATAGGATGTATTGAAATAAAGACATTGAGTGTGTTAGATAGCGACATTAGGAGTTGCAATCCTTTGCGTTCTTATTGGGGTAGTTAAAGGGGTAAAAATGTAAAATATGTTTTTTGACTAATTAAAATAAAATAAAAATTAATTAGTATACAGTTTTACACCAGATGACATGGTTTACAGTGACAAAATGTATCAGTAGTTAATATGTTTTCATTTTAAAATATATGGATTATTTTATATTGTGATTAGGCCTGAGGTATTTATTAATGATTTTAAGATCATTTTTAATGTCTTGAGACAATTACACCATAGGACAGTTAACTATAAACTAATCAATAAAAATAAACTAATACAAATAATAAATACTAATAAAAATAATATTATAACAGGAGATACATGGACGACAAAGAAATTTCTAACAATTTACTGCATTTTTAATCATAACAATACTAATTATATTAATTTTTGTCATGTGTAACTGAAAAAGGAACATCACGCCTAAAACGCACATACATGTTTTATCATCATTTGCAAACTTTGTCATTTCAAGCTCAATAAACACCCACTTACATGTTATTCCATGCCTTCAGGCCCTCGTGCTGCTGTCTTTTTTCAATTATAGCATTTCTCGCAACATCTGACTCTACATGAGGCGGAATTAACGAGAAGTGTATAAGTGTGTGTGTGTGTGCGCGCGCATGAAGAACAAACTAACGCGCGAGCGGAAGAGATGCAATCACATCATAGTGTCTCTGTAATCTCCAAACAGTAGGACTGGAATTTATACCACCATTTTCTTCTCGGCGTCTTCCTTTGGTTTGTGTTTTCAGACAAACAGTTGGCACAAATGAAAGTCGAGTAGTTTCTATTTTGGAAGAGGTTTACATTCATGCGTTTGGCAGATCATTTTACCCAAAGCAACTCGCAGTGCATTCAAGCTACAGATTTATCAGCAAATGGATTCTGTGGGATTCAAACCCAAGGATTTTGGCATTGCTATTGTGCAAGGCTCATATCATATAAACATACTGCATTGTTTTCAACACAGACTCATTGGAAGTGCATTTCAGAAAATGCCAAAAACATACTTAAACTTAAAATTGGGGTGACACGATGGCTCAGGGTTTAGCACTGTTGCGTCACAGCAAGAAGATCGCTGGTTCGAGTACCGGCTTTTTCAGTTGGCATTTCTGTGTGGAGTTTGCATGTTCTCTTCGTGTTGGTGTGGGTTTTCTCCAGGTGCTCCGGTTTCCCACCAGTCCAAAGACATGTGTTGTAGGTGAATAAATAAACTAAATTGGCTGTAGTGCATGTGTGAGTGTATGAGTGTTTCCCAGTACTGGGTTGCAGCTGGAAGGGCATCCGCTGTGGAAAACATATGCGGGATAAGTTGCCGGTTCATTCCGCTGTGGCGACCGAAGGAAAATGAATGAATGAACTTACATTTGAAGTTTTTTTGAGAAGATTAACGCTATGTTGCAGATTGACGGCAGAAAGTTGTGTTCCTTTTAACACTATTGATATTCATAGATTCAAGATGATTCAAGAGTTCGCCTTTATGATGTTAACCCATACCGCCGAACCACCAGGGCTGCCCCTTGCTCCTAAATGTGAGTCTGTTCTGTGCTTTCGCTTCGTTTAGGCATGAAAACACTTTGAAATAAATATAAAAACGGCGTGATTCCCCTTCCTTTTCATGACAGGTGCCGTCACCCCTCCCATGCAAACCTCAAAACAATCATATAATGGTGTATGACTGTCAGCTGATGCCTTTAAGCTATTTTTTTTTCTGAAAGTCTACAGAACAAACCATCATTCTACAATAACTTGCCTGATTACACTATCCTGCCTAGTTAACCTAATTAACCTAAGACTTTAAGCTGTATAAAAGGGTCTTGAAAAATATTATTTACTGTCATCATGACAAAGATAAAATAAATCAGTTAATAGAGATGTGTTATTAAAACTATTATATTTAGAAATGTGTTGAACAAATCTTCTCTATGTTAATCGGAAATTAGGGGAAAAATACTACTGGGTGGCTAATACTTCTGACTTCAGCTGTACATTCATTCATTCAATTTCTGGTCGACTTAGTCCCTTTATTAATTCGGGGTCGCCACAGCGGAATGAACCGCCAACTTATCCAGCAAGTTTTTACGCAGCGGATGCCCATCTCTGGGAAACACACACTCATACACTCATACGCTATGGACAATTTAGCCTACTCAATTCACCTGTACCGCATGTCTTTGGACTGTGGGGGAAACCGGAGCACTCGAAGGAAACCCACGCGAAGGCTGGGAGAAAATGCAAACTCCACACAGAAACGCCAACTGAGCCGAGGTTCGAACCAACGACTCAGCGACCTTCTTGCTGTGAGGCGACAGCACTACCTACGGCACCACTGCCTCGCCTAAGCACGTAATAAATATATTTTTGTTATTTTAGCATGGAAACAGCATCAAAGCGCACAGACACGGGCCATAAACACCCAATTTAATGTCATGGCTTTTTATTGTCTATGCAGCCCTTCTCATCCTTTGATTGTTAAATGGCTGTCCAAACAAAAGTGACTATGGAGCCTAAATTGAGACGGAAGCAATCCTTCCTGCGGTTGGCTCTGAATGAAAAACGAGTGTTGAGATTTCACACACAGGTCTTTTTACAGTAGCCAATTTCCATGACAATGTGACTGCCGTACATAAAGCTATTGTTTTGCTTTGCTCAAAACTATGACAGCAGGATATTGTTGAGAAATGCAAATGCCCCCCCCCCCCCCCCCCTTCTGCTCCATTTGGGAATGCCCACTTTGAAGTCCTTCAGAAAGAAACAGCTTTAATGGATTCCCCTCCTCTGAGTGTAGACCGATGCCCGTCTAACCTTGAACTTCCTGTGATGATCCGTCTGACCTGATTGTACCGTGATTAGATAAGGATTTAATCTGCCACACATATGTACGCGCCGTCAAACAATCAAGTCTTGCTCTCTTACAAACACTGCTTTCATCTCTCTCTCTCTCTCTCTCTCTCTCTCTCTCTCTCTCTTCGGTCCTCCATAACAGCACCCTTTCTCTGGGCTCTCTGCACCCCTCCTTTCCTCTTCTCGCTCTCCCTCGGTTTTCCTCCAGACACGCTGGAAATACAATAACAACCCCAAGAGAGGCAGGAAGTAGTAGAGCCAGCAGGAGAGGAAATGGATGATAGAAGAATATAATCCATCTAGTGCACTTAAAACTTCTCACACACACACACACACACACACACACACACACACACACACACACACACACACACACACACACACACACACACACACACACACTTGGATGCACCAAAGCTATATACACAAATCTGGAAAAGAAAAATAAATAAATAAACAAGAAAAATTTATCTAAAAAAAATAAATTGATAAAAAAAAAAAATGATGATGATGATGATGATGATGATGATAATGATGATAATAAAAATAATAATAATAATGATAATAATTATGATGATAATAATAATAAAAACAAATGATAATAATAATAATAATAATAATGATAATGATAAGGATAATAATGATAGATATAATAATAATAATAATAATAATAATAATAATAATAATAATAATAATAATAATAATTAATAATAATAAAACATTTTGTTGTTGTATTCACATTTTGGTAAAAATATTTAAATTTAGTAAATGAAAAATAAAAACAAAAAAGAGGAAAATAAAACAAATCAGAAATAAAATAAAATGAAGTAAAATAAAAAAAAATTAATAAAAAATTAATTAATTAATTAATTAATTAAATAATAAATCACATTTTTGTGTTTGGAATTAATTTGACAAAATATATTACATCCTGTAGGAAACATATTAAATGCAAGTGTCTACTTAATGTTTAAAATAATTTGAAAATAAAATAAAATGTGAAAATAAATGTTAAAATAGGATTATTCATATTTTTCCAATGTCATTTATAAAATTATTTTTGTCATAGATAAAGCTTAGCAGTTTGAATGATATAGTGGACAAAAAAAATTGTATTTCAAATTGTAAAACAGTATTTTGGATACAAGTTCGGGGCAACACATTGGTGCAGTGGTTAACACAATCGCCTCACAGCAAGAAGGACACTCAGACCTTACCGTCCTAATTAAATAATTACAAATCAAGGCATAATCATTTTTTATTTCGGTAAAATAAGCCTAATCTAGAGGCCTTTGCCTTTCATATAAACCACTTCTGATACCAAATGATCAACTAGATGTCACGTTATTATTTGTTGTTGCTAAAACTTGGATAGGCGACAAAACTTTTGTCAGGTAGTGTATTGTTCATGATAAATCATCATACAAAGAGGAAAAAAGTATGACAAAAATGTAATGTACTAAAAACATCTAATATACACATTCAAATATATGAAAAAGCTATAGTCAAAGAATATAACTGGTGAATCTAACACACTCATTTCTTTAATTTTGAGCAAGTCTGTCTTGTTTTGTGCTTGGCAAAACTGAAGTCTCTGTCTCTCTGCACATTTGGACATTTTCTCCCCAGACATTTGGAGTTTAGCCACGGACAACTGTCTTACTAATCACGTCCAACTAATCCTCTGTATTTGAAAACAGCCGCACACAGTGTCCTGAGAGCCGTTCTCTACTGAAATCTGCCCTCGTCACAACCTTTAACACAAATACACATGCTCAGGAAACATGATTAGTGACTTAGAAAGCGTTACGATTGCAGATTCGTCTCCATGTGTTTGTGGAGGATGCTGCATCTGTGTTTGTGTAAAGGATTTGACTTGAGCTCCTCAGCTGATGCATTTGGCTATTAATTCCACAATTCCACCAACACCTGTCCTTTCCGTCCTCTGAATCTGTTGTAGTTGCTTATTAAGAAGGGAAGCAATGCGACGCCATTTGCGATCCAAGTGTTTTTTTGCTAGTTTGAGCCTGGTGCAGGAATTATTTTCACGTTTTGCACCACACTGTTTAAATAGCATATGCATTTGCACTTATTTCTGCACCCATGGGCATGCTGGAGATGTGTTAAGGCGCATTGTTGGTTGGTGCATTGGTTTGTTGAGGCAACTGAAACAGATTGTGCCATTGACCAACTAAAAGCTGCTCTAAAGTCAGTGGCGCAGGGTTTTTTTTTTTGTTTTGTTTTTTGTTTAAAGAGTAAGTTAGTGTTATGTACGGTGGCCAAGAAGTGCAAAACAATATTACAAAGTATGAAACACTTTTACAAAGCTCGAGACAAATTTACATCTTGAGAAACATTTTTACCTATCATCAGACACAATTACATAGTAATTTTTTTTTACAAAGGACAAAACAAATTGACATTTTAGAAAAAAAAATTAACAAGATGCAAAACACTTTTACCAATCCCGAAACAAATTTACAATTACAGATTCCTCACGGAAAGGGAATGTTTTCGAGGTTGTTTTAGTATGTTTGAATATTTTGGATGTTTTGGAACCAACACATTGTTGTTATTCTTTATTTATTTATTTGCTGGACATTTGAACTGAATTTAGAAATAGTTTTGCAAAAATATTTCAGCTTAACATGGAAAATTACAAATTAATTATGTAACGTACACCACCATTTCCTGAGTCCATGAATCAATTTGTAGATTTTTTTAAAGGTCTTTAATCCCGCTCAGATGATCTTTAACAGTTTTCTTTAACGTTACGTTGTTCAGCTTACAAAGTCCGGCATGTGAAAAGCGAATCTGACTTTTAAAGTAAATGGGAGATGAGACTCTGATTGGTTTAATGCATGTCACATGGGGGGTCAGCGTCAACGCTTTCCATTCTCTTTGATTGATGTCAGGCGTTGCCGAACTGCATTGTGGATCCGTTGGCGCCACTTCAGTGGCGTTGCTCGCTGCAGAAGTTGGGAATTTCTCAGCTTTTCAAGTGGCAATGGACGCGTCAGCCAATCAGATTGCTTTATGCTAATACACCAGCTCAGACAGTAGCCTATTGAAGACTAATTTCATTGGCTGACAATGCTATGACGATCGCGTCAGCCCCAACTGCAGACACACCCTCTGTCAAGCCTTGACGCTGAAGCCCCATGTGAATCAGGCGTAATGCCAAAAACACACCAATAACTCATTAGGAGAATATGTATAACTCTTGCAGACTATGCGCCTGGTTCACAGGCTGTTTTTCTTCATCTTTAAAATATCAAAAGTGGATTCGGACATGCTTTCAGTACTTTTTCCCTATCTGCTGTACACTTTGTGCTAACATCCTGTCCACACAAACACAGATGCTTTCAAAACCACACTTTTTTCTCGATGCAGTGTCCACTCGAAAATGGAGTGTCAGGTGACTGAAACTGAAACTTTCTGAAAACCAAGGGGAAGATTTTCCAAAACTCTCTAGGTACAGTGTAGTTATGTGTATACTACAAATGTGTGCTGTTTTCTCCTTTCTGATTGGCCAACACGGCTAGGTTCATACCAAGTGCGGAAGAGGTAAATGAGACAAATCTTGCATGTTCGCAGCAAACGCATCACATATTCCACATTGTTTGAATAACTGGATTCTGATGTTTGCATTGTTTTGTATGCATTTTACTCATGAAAATGCTTAATTCTGCGTTCGGTGTGAACCAAGATTAAAGTATAATTATTTCCACCTGTTGGTTCGCAGTGCTCTTAGCATACATCCAATGAAATGAAAACAATATAAAACGAAAGCAGGGAAAACTCTGTTTATAGAAATAGCTGTGGACATGTGGACATGGATCATTAAACCAGAGCCCTTTGTTTTCGTCTGTGTCAGACTGTCTAAAACGGCCAGTCTGAGCTTTTCCGTTCATGATAGGCTCAGAGTTGAGAACGTCTCTCCAGATGGAATTGTTCCTTGTTAATTGCTTGTAAAAAAAATAAGTGTGATTGGATTTTTCTTTCTGTCTTTGGATGCCTGCTGCTCCTCTTGTTCTGAAGACCCTCATTTTGACAGACGTTAAACAGATAAGAGAGCGGAAGAACAATGTAACATATGTCTCGGGCTCCATTGAAAACCGATGCTGAATATTTCACATTATCTCCTTATTACAGTTTCCTCTGTTGTATCCAGTATCCTAATTTAGCACACAATGAAAAATAATTAGTGACTAAACTTTTAGCAAAGCTATCCCTGTTGCTCATGTTGGAAAGACACGCAGTATGGTGGTAAGATTAATATATTTCATGGGAAAAGAGATTATGAATGAGTACTTTGTCAGCTTGTGCATGTCTCGGATGATTTTTTACTAAACCGTAGCTTTTTAAATTCTCAATGAGAGTCTTGAGAGTATTTTCTAGAGAAAAACATGTTGAGTCTTATTTTAGCCGAATTTTAAGGCATTTGTGGAAAAAGGCTTTTCAAAATGCAATAAATAATTATTTGAGATTTTTGAACAGTCTAAAGAGTAATTATAAATATACATAAATTGAATACAATTCATATATAATTAAAAATAGAAAAAGTATCACGAAGCATCAGAAAAACGAAATGTGTTCCACTAAAATGTGTTTTTTTTTAAATTTTATTTTAATAAAATAAAAAAACTGTAAATTTTTTTAAAAAACATTTGTTTCAACTAGAATTTAAAGAGGGTCCCTTTATTCATCAGGGGTCGCCACAGCGGAATGAATCACCAACTTATCCCGCATATGTTTTACTTAGCATTTTGCCCTTCCAGCTGCAACCCATTTCTGGGAAACACCCATACACATTCACACACATACACACTACGGCCGATTTAGCTTATTCAATTCACCTATAGCGCATGTCTTTGAACTTTAAGGGAAAAAGTAGCACCTGAAGGAAACCTATGTGATCACCTGGAGAGAAGACAGCTACTGAAATGTAATTTAATGTAGCAATAGTTCATATGTTGAATGGTATACATTTATTTATTTATTTAGTAATATAGTTTTTCTGTTTTTAGATTAACTTTGTCAACTTAGTTTGATGTATACACATTGTGTTTGCCTCAAAAGTATTGAATAAAATAGTAAACAATTGAATATTTTCTCTATGTATATGTACAGTTGAAGTCAAAATTATTAGCCCCCCGTTTATTTTTTTCCCCAATTTCTGTTTAACAGAGAGAAGATTATTATTATTTTTTTTCAAATGTAATTTAATTTCTAATAACTGATTTATTTTATCTTTGCCATGATGGCAGTAAATAATGTTTGACTAGATATTTTTCAAGTCACTTGTATACAGCTTAAAGTGACATTTAAATGCTTAACTAACTTAATTAGGTTAACTAGGCAGGTTAGGGCAATTGGGCAAGTTATTGTAGAATGATGGTTTGTTCTGTAGACTATCGAAAAAATAGCTTAAAGGGGCTAATAATATTGTCCTTATAATGGTGTTAAAAAAATTAAAAGCTGCTTTTATTCTAGCCATAATAAAGCAAATAAGACTTTCTCCAGAGAAAAAAAAAAGATCAGACACACTGTGAAAATTTCCTTACTCTATTAAACAAAACTTGGTAAATATTTAAATATTCAGAAAAGAAAGAAACATTGTAAGGGGGCTAATAAAAATAATAAAACAGTTGCATTAAAAAGGTAACATTTTCTTATTATTTTAAAGTCTCTTATTCTTGTCAGAGCTGCACTTAATCAAAAATAGAAGAAAAAACAACAACAACAGCAACAACAATAATATTATAACATATTTCAAACAACATTTTATGTCTTTAAAATGTCTTCTTTTCATGAAATTTTAAGTTATATTAAATATATATTAAGAATATTATATATATATATATATATATATATATATATATATATATATATATATATATATATATATATATATAAGCTTTTAGAACATTATAGTAGTCTTTGCTGTTGGTTTTGATCAAGTTCTGGAATATTGTTGCGAAAAAGGATGGCATGGTGGCTCAGTTGTTAGCACTGTCACCTCACAGCAACATGGTCACTGGTTCGAGTACCAGCTGGGCCAGTTGGCGTTTCTGTGTGGAGTTTGCATGTTCTCCGTGATCATGTGGGTTTCATTATTGTGCTCTGGTTTCCCCACTCCAAAGACATGCAATAGGTGAATTGAATAAGCTAAATTGGTCGTAGTGTATGATTGTGAATGAATGTGCATCGATGTTTTCCAGTACTGGGTTGCAGCTGGAAAAGCATCCGCAGTGTAAAACATATACGGGATAAGTTGGTGCTTCATTCCGCTGTGGTGACCCCGGGTGAATAATGGGACTAAGCCGAAGGAAAATGAATAGATGAATGAATGAAAAAGTTATATTTTTAAGACTACTACTAACCATAATAACAATAACAACAACAACTTTTAGTGTTTTGAAGCTAAATTAATACCAATCTGCAATAAAAGTCTTATGTGCTTCAATATAGGATTTGTTTGCTTATGAAACTTTGAATCTATGAGCTATTGTATTGCTTTAAAGCAGTTAGACGGCATCTGCCAATGTGGGCAGCATCGGTTAGGCAGCTCTCTAGAATCGAGAAGAGAGCTAATACTAGAATATCTACCCACTCGCCACCATAGTAATTAGACAGGCTTCCCAGCTCAACATGAAAGTTTTGCACACTTCACTACTTCAAAGACAGAATCAGATTTCTTCACGGCCAGGTAAATAAATAAATAAATACACAAAGACCACACAGTTTTAATCAATAGTGAAGCCAATGAAGTCAAGGGAAGTTTCTAGGGAAATAATGAGGCATTATTTTTTAAGGCTATCACTTATTTTTGACGTGGTTTCCCAGCAGGGGTTAAATTAAAGAGTGGATCGAGAACGCTGGAAAATAATATCTGCACTTGGAGTTTTAAAATGCAAATATGTCCTCCTTAACTTAATTAGGGAAAAAAAAACATAATATAGCATACACTCACCGGCCACTTTATTAGGTACACCTTACTAGTACCAGGTTGGACCCCCTTTTGCCTTCAGAACTGCCTTAATCCTTCGTGGTATAGATTCAACAAGGTACTGGAAATATTCCTTAGAGATTTTGGTCCATGTTGACATGATAGCAACACACAGTTGCTGCAGATTTGTCGGCCGCGCATCAATGATGCAAATCTCCCATTCCACCACATCTCAAATCTATTGGATTGAGATCTGGTGACTGTGGAGGCCATTTGAGTGCTCATTGACATGTTAAAAAAAAAAACAGTCTGAGATGATTCACGCCTTATGACATGGCATATAATCTTGCTGGAAGTATCCATTAGGAGATGGGTACACTGTGGTCATAAAGGATGGACATGATCAGCAACAATACTCAGGTAGGCTGTGGTGTTTACACGATGCTCAATTGTGCTAATGAGCCCAAAGTGTGCAAGAAAATATCCCCCACACCATTACACCACCACCACCTGCCTAAACCATTGATAAAGGCAGGATGGATCCATGCTTTCATGGTATTGACGCCAAATTCTGACCCTTACATCCGAATGTTGCAGCAGAAATAGAGACTCATCAGACCAGGCAATGTTTTTCCAATTTTCTATTGTCCAATTTTGGTGAGCCTGTGCAAATTGTGGCCTCAGTTTCCTGTTATTAGCTGACAGAAGTGACACCCAGGGGACTTCTGCTGCTGTAGCCCATTCTCCTCAAGGTCTGATGAAGCTGTGTGTTCAGAGATGCTCTTCTGCAGGCCTCGGTTGTAACGAGTGGTTATTTAAGCTACTGTTGCCTTTCTATTAGCTGAACCCAGTCTGGCCATTCTTCTCTGACCTTTGGCATCAACAAGGCATTGGTGTCCACAGAACTGCCGCTCACTGGATATTTTCTCTGTAAACCCTAGAGATGGCTGTGCGTTAAAATCCCAGTAGATCAGCAGTTTCTGAAATACTCAGACCAGCCCGTCTGGCACCAACAACCATGCCACATTCAAAGTCACTTAAATCACCTTTCTTCCTCATTCTGATGCTCGGTTTGATCTGCAGCAAATCGTCTTGACCATGTCCACATGCCTAAAGTGAGTTGTTGCCATGTGATTTGCTGATTAGAAGTGTGCATTTACCAGCGGTTGGACAGGTGTACCTAATAAAGTGGCCGGTGAGTGTATATATTCTGATTTCATAATCTTGAGTTGCGCACACTGTGCTTTTTTTGACCCTCGTCTCGAATGTTCTTTGGATTTATTTCATCCCATTTTATTTAACCTAAGAAAGAAGGGCAACAAATCATGTTTGATTCTTTTGCCTTATGATTTAGACTAATGTTTTTGATCCCTAAACCTGGTTAGGATTTCATTTGACCAGATTAAATTTATCATTTTGGAGTAATGAGTCGTGATACGTTTGACCTTGGGTGGCTTCAAAAGCTGATTCTTTGTTCAGAAAAACACACAAGATTCAATCGGACAATTGAACAAAACCCCTCGCTGTCAGAGTTACACGGCAGCCATCAAAAAAAAAAAAAAAAAGACTTACATGAAGGATCTCCAGCGTTTTTTCTTCTTTGTATTGTCATGATCTATTGTGGCCCCATCTGATTCCAATCAGGTAAATGGGACGATCATATACACAGAGAGGTTTTTCCCTTAATGACCCCGAGCTTTCAGACGTATGATCAGGGGAGATGTTTAAAGGCTCTGAGTGTAGATAATATCAAAGGCTTCTAGGATGATCTGGGGCACATTGTTACGAGGTTTCTAAATATTAATATTTCATCTGTTACCATCTCATTTGTGGTACTTAAGTTGATGTCTTTAGATTAGAGAGAGAGAAGCAGCGCAGCTTTCCAAGAGGGGATGTTTTTGAATAACAACTGACCAGAAAAAAAACTCTGCATGTTTAGCGTATCGCAGATCTTTTCGGATGCTCTTTTTGGGGGTCGAGCCCTTATGAGCAGTGGTTATTTGATAGGGACACTGAAGGCCTCTGAAGCTTTATTCTTATCAACTCCAAAAGAGCTCTCAGCGGCAAAATCCTCAAATGTATATTTAGAGACGAGTGGCCACAAGAGGAACGAGCTGCTCAAGATGAAGGAATTACAGTGACATTGTTGAGACGTTTTTTTATTTCCGTTTCTTTTCATATCCAACAGCGACTATTGAAGATTAAAACACAGGGGCTGTCAGATTAGTGCACAAGAAATAGTGCAAACAATTTATATTATCGCTGTTAAGTGATCTGTCTACATTTAAAAAGAAAAAAAAAATGATGTTCAAACTACTTATTTAAAATCAGCTGAAACAACTCAATTGTTTTGAGGGACCACTTAATTGTTCTACATTCAGCTTTGTCTTTTACTATAACAATTGGCAAACAACTTAAAATATTTATTTTTGATCACAATTAAGTGTTTCAAGCAAAATCTGTATGTTTTTTTTTTTAATATATAATGTAATCTGAGTTCAGCAGTTTTGAGAATTCTGCTTAAAATGAACTATTATTTCCCTTTTTACAATATTTAAAATAAGTCTCTGATGTTGTGAGAGTGTTTATGTGAAGTTTCAGCTCAAAATACCACACAAATAAAATGTTGTACCTTTTTTTTAGGCTTTGGTTTTAATCGTGCCATTTTGGTGACTGTCGCTTTAAATTCAAATGAGATTGCTCTTTTTTTGGAAAGAGAGTGTGGCTACAAATGCAACCTATGCTCATTATTTATACCCCGGCATAAATTTCTGGACAGGTATCCGAGGATTTGCTTTTTTTTTTTAAATCTCAATTTTTTTCATGAGTGCCATTCGTGCATGCTGTTTGCGCATAAATCAGCAGAGACAGCTGACAGACCAATGACATCACCTACCCCCTTCCCTAAATCCAGGCGACAATGTTTTTAAAAGCACCAATTGATCCGGCCACCTGCTTCCCAAAACCCAACCGATAGTGTTTTCAAAAGCACCAATTGATCCGCCGACCTCCTTCCCAAAACCCAACTGATAGTGTTTTCAATTTTTTTATTTTTTTGCCGTTTGTTTCATTTTACTGTCTTTCTGGAACCGTTCTTCGCCGGACTTAAAGCCTGTCATTGCAGTCAACTTCTTTTTGCATCTCAAGTCCACCGATGTATGTGGTGAGCTACTGGGCAAACTGGTATCAGCTCAAAAGACGTCCACATGGAGGTAAGCGGTAAGCTAGTAGCGCAAAAAAAAAAAAAAAAAAAAAGCAAGGCGTTGACGGCATCATACCACCCCATAGCATTCATTTTAAAGATGAAATGCAGCCATAATGTGACTCATGTGTATCTCATGCTCCAAAAGTCATGTTACTCGATTTAAATAATTCCTATGTGAAACTGAGCTTTGAACAATGCAACCCTTTAAAATGATGCAAAAATAATTTTTCATCCATTCATTTCTCTTCTAGCTGCAACCCAGTACTGGGAAACACCCATACACTATCACATTTACACACTCATACACTATGGTCAATTTAGGTAATCCAATTTATACCGCGTGTCTTTGCACTGTTGGGGGAAAATGGAGCACCCAGAAAAAAGCCACGCCAACACGGGGAGAACATGCAAACTCAACACAGAAAAGCCAACTGGCTTAGCCGGGACTTGAACCAGTGACCTTCTTGCTGTGAGGCGACAGTGCTAATACCTGACCAATAATTATTTTATCTCGATTAATGTTTTTTCGTAATTGTTAAAGACCAAAATTGAAATTGAAATTAAATTTCCACTAATTGCACAGACTGTATTGAACATAGGCATCTGTTGCGTGTGTCATGGAGGAGAGACTCTCGAATGAAGTAAATGTTACATACTTTGGGTTTTACTGACAAAGAAAAATACCCCAAGTCCTTCACATAAAAATCAGTCTACTGGCTTTCATAGACAACCCAGGAGGGCGAAGAAGGTCTCATTTTAAGTTTCTTTACAAGCTGTTCTCACTTTGGCAATAAAAAAAGAGTTTAATAATGAAAAGACTTACATATAGTCCTTTAAAGTTCTTCTAGCATTTTATGTGGTCTTTCTGTTTAAAACTGCAATAATGGCCCCCTAGACGCTGATGCTTTCTGCTAGTTGTGCCAGGGGGTCATGGTTTGGTTGGTTAGTGTGACCTGATCGGCTCTCGCTGGTGGCTACACCATCTGGCAGCGAAACGCATCCTTTTTCAATTCAAACGAAGATGTCTATTGACTTTAAATATGTTTTTGTTGCATGAAAACTATAGTGTTTTTCAGTGGAAATACTATATTGCTTATATTTATCTGTAGTACAGTTCTTTGAGATCTCATAAAAAGTGACTTATTATCTTAGCATGACTTTCTTACAGTTTATTTAATAGCTTTTCTCAGTAATTATTAACATTAACTGCAACTGATTATAGTTAATTAGCATACCACATGGCTGATTTAAAAGTTAATTATTATTTAATTAATTTCAATGAATTAGATTGATTGGATATAAGAGGAGCAGGGCTGAAGAGGATAGAATGATAAATGTTTCTGTTTGTCTTAAAGAGATAGTTCATGTAACATTTGACATAACATTACATGCACATCATGATTTTTCTAAGTGCGATGCGATCCTGGATTAACATCTGTGTTGATCCTGAAACATCATTCATGTTTGAAAATGAAATCCATAACTATTACCTATCCCTAAACCCAACCGTAACTGTAAATTATTCCCAAAATCAGAGAGCAATAATAGTTGGATAACAATCATGTAGAAGTGCATAAACCTAACAGTAAGCCTAAACTTAGCATAAATGGTAAACATATCCCTTATATTTGATTGGCTGATTGGAATGTTATTCCAGGAACATGTCCTACTCGGTGACATCAGGTTGGCGAACATAACATAACATAAAAAATATAACCGTTGACTTTCATAGTAATTCTTTTTCCTGATATGAATGTCAGGTTTTCAGCTATCTTAAAAATATCTACTTTTATGTTGAACAGATGAAAGAAGCTAAAACAGTTTCAGAGTAAATAGTAAGTTAAATTTCATTTTTGGGCTATCCCTTTAAGACATTTTGATTAAAAACTGAAAAGGGAAAAACAACAAGACGAACATAGATGAAATGTGTGAAGAGTCGGGGTTCAACAGGCTTGAGGATCCAAATGCAGTTTATTAGAAGAAATGTCAGGTAGGCAATGGTCAATATTAAAGCTATTATGTTTATGTATAAAGCTATCTCTAAAGTTATGAAAACGATTATGTTTAGAAATGTGTTGAAAAAATCTTTCAATTAGACAAAAATATACAAGAGGGCTAATAATTCTGACTCCAACTGTTTATTAATGACTTTTTGAGTATAATATAGTTTGGGTTTTCTTTTAGCTAGCGTGACTTTCTAACAAGACTAGAGTGATTTATTGCATGACATTTTCAGCTGGGAAGAAAACAGAAAATTAATATGTATAAAAACAAGGGTCAGAATTTGTAAACATCTGCACCATCCCCAAAGCTAAATCAAAATCGATGCTGTTAAAATAAAAACATGAATTAGAAAACGTTCGACTACAATAACCCTGCTAACGGATTCATTCCCACCACGCCGGCTGCATAAATCCAGCTATTGATTTTGATAGAGAACCGAGCTTGATGTGACCGATATGCGGCATCCATCTTGCTTATTAAAAGCGTGTTTGCGCTGGCATATTCTTTGACCTTTTATCAGGATGAGTGATTGCTGCCAGGCTAGCGTTAGCAGAACGTCCACTTCTGACCTTCCGACAGCTCGTCCTTTACCTTTTGAATTATTCCTGCCGCGCGCACATCGAGGGCTGAAGTCAAACGAGCGCTTAAGCTAATGGAAAAGAATGCTGACAGGAAGTTGACGTACTTGGGCGATTCTTCTTGGTGGAGGCTTCCTGTTGAGGAGGGAGCGCTGACACTGAGGGTCATACGGCTTCTAATGAGATTTATGGAGGAAAACAGAGACGCTCCACCTCTCCCGCAAGGGCTCCCTGTCTTTCTTCCAGCTGTTGAAGGGACAGAAAGTAAACACTTGACCCAGCTGTAATGAGAGGCTTGTTTGGTAAATCGATGACAGTCTGGTGTTTTTGCAAACTTTTGGAGAAAGTAGGACAGGGTGAGTGAAAATAATGTGTTTGTGTTGTCGGGTTTGTGCTTTACAACACAACAAGACAATAACGCTTCTGTCACAAATGGTAGAGTCCAATGAAAGCTACAGTATAGTGAGGGTTTTAAAGAGCATTTCTGATGTGAAAAGAGTTGCAAACAGCGAGCAGAATAATTCTGAGTGCATTGTAGTAGATTCAACGGTTGTAAAAGGAAGGAAAACGTGTGAGGTGTAAGAACAATTCTGAATTTCATCTTTTGATTGGATTTGCTTGTCCTAAAACTTGTTATATGTTAGTTTATAAAGTTTGCAGAGTTTTATAGAGTACACTGACTCTCACAAGTGTATCTCCAGTTATTTTGTTTGATTAATATATTTTAAATATAAATAAAACTGCAAACAAAAAAGTCAATAAATTTTCCTTTAATTACTTCTTGAAACTCTTCCCTCTTAGGCCCCGTTTACACTAGTGCGTTTTAGTTATAAAACGGCGTTTTAGAATGAAAACGATCCGCGTCCACACTCGCGTTTTACCCAGCGTTTCTGAACAGCTCTCCGTCCACACCAAAACGCTGAAAACGAACATCACGTGACCACACACACACTCTCGGGCAAGCGCTCCAGCATTTCTACCCAGATGAGAGCTCTGCTTGTCGGACTGCTCATCAAGCATCTCCCGCTGGATCTAATCTCACTATATTTGCTAAACGTGATATTTCATTCATGTTGTTGTCTTTATCTAACGACATAGGCCAATTCCCTGACTTTGGTCATTGGAATCTATTAAGTTACTTGTTCACGTGTAACATGTTTTGGTTAAGCGCAAAGATAAGTTAATGATCAATCCAGGTACATTGACTGATCGCTTGCCTTTATTTCCTACAATGTATAAACTTATTGTATGTTATACTTTTATAATTATCGATTATGAAAACTGATATTCAGCAAAAGAGAGGGTGCGTTTCGTATTTTCACTAAAATTGAAAGGAGGCAGTTGTTATCGGCTCCGTTTTGTTATAAATATCCACACAGTGAAGATGACGCTCATATATGCAGCACGGCGCCTCAACATTTCTGCTGTCTGTTAAGTTGCTAATATTAAAAAGAAAATAGGCAGTTCCTTAAATCATGTTTACATTTTATTGTTGAGAAAGTGAAACAACGTAGCCAAGGTGATGTGAATGAAGTTATAAAGTACACTGTTCCCTTTGAAGATTTACCCGTGTCCTCGGTATGTTTTCCATATCAAACTGAGAAGGGGGAGACTGCAGCCTTGATCAAACTTGCGAAGTCTTAACTTACAAGAAGAGGATGCGAGACTGAACTGTGTGTGGGCTACTTAATATTGAGGAAAAGCCCCAATCAGATAGGCGAACGTTTGCAGCCCCGCCTCCGTTTTCAGATGTCTCCGTCTTTCCCCATCCACACTGAGACGGAGCAGCAGCATTTTAGAATGAAAACGGCCTCTCCATTGTTTTCAAAAAGCTCAGTTTTCGGCGCTCGAGAACTCCGGCGTAGTGTGGACGGATGGCGTAACCGTAGCAAAACTTATGCGTTTTCAAACTAAAACGCACTAGTGTAAACGGGGCCTTAGTCTTCTCAGGTGTTACTCACTGCATAGTAATGATAGTTCACGCCTTCTCGCATAAACCAATTTCAAACAGAAAGTGACTTAGAAATTTTAATTCATTATATTATTTTCTGTGAGCAAGTTAACAAGATGATTCTCACATCATTTTAAAGCAAAATCACTGGGCCACAAGATCCAGTTCTCAAAAGTCTTGTGCACAAATGTTCTCTGTGTGTTTCACAGCCTTGTTTCAGTGACTTCAAAATTTTAGTTTTTCACTAACCACGCATAAACGTTTCCTGCTCAAAAACACAAACACATACAAACATGCTGCTTAGGTATTATTGTAGCCCAACTTGTGCTGTTTACAGTGTTATCACACTTTAGCCATTTATATGTTTTTAAGATACTGAAAACAACACAAATGTCAGTGCATGTCCAAACTTCTCCAGAGCCCCAAAACACCCTCAGACCCCAGAGGGTTAAAACAAATGTAAAATCTGAAGAAAAAAGTATTCAATTGTTGTCAGATTTCATTGCTTGTTTTATATACCTTATCTTGTTGAAACTAGCAATGCTAATCTATTAAATACACTGAAAAAAATTAAACAATATACATGAGTTGAATTTTAACAAACAAATTAAATTTAGGAGTGTTGGGGAAGCTACTTGGAAGATACAGTGAGCCTAGCTTTTAGTTACTCTACTTAAAAAGTAGCTTAATTACAATAAAAGCTACCCCTTTGGAAATGTAGCAAAATAGGCTAAAAGCTACATGGCAAAATGAACTCAGCGACATCTAAGCTATTTTAAAAATATTTTTTTCATTTTTAAATCAAAGCAACTGTCTTGGTGATCTGCCAATGAAACATTTCCGGCGTAATTGTTAGGTTCAGTTGTCTTTGTTATGGTAATGCTTCAGAAATAATTTCTCTACAGTCACCGACTGGAGCGAGAGGTGACAATAACTCACCAAAAAGTGTGTTTTTCGACCACCGTAAAACACAAAGAAGAAGAATTGGTCATTCTCGATATCATATGGATTTACTTTCAGTGGCTAAACACCGACCTCACAGTTCTGTGATTGGTCACTTAATGAGCCATCTGTAAATGTGGATGCTACTGTGCTACTTGCTTAAAATAATAGCTTCGCTACTGAAAAGCTATTTGCTTTAGAAAGTAGTGATGCTACCTCCACGCTACTGAGAAATGTAGTTAAGCTTGAAGCATCACTACTTGTAGCAATGCTGCTGCCTAACACTGACATTTAGCAATGTTCAACTTGAGTTGTTTGTTTAAAATCAGCCCAAATCAATTATTTATAACCACTTAACTTAAAAAAGAAGTAAATTCAAGGAGTCATCTTTAAATATATATATATATTTTTTTTTTTTTCAGTGTAACCAATAATTCTGGTTTTCTGTTATTTTATTTCAATTTCACATCTATTTGTTTATACAGTAAATTGACTAATGATTATCAGACAGAAATTCAACACTAAAAGAAAAATAAGAAGAGGAGGAAAACAACAACAACAACAACAACATTGTTTTAAATGCTTCAAGAAGAATTACACATCTGAAGAAGATAATGTAAAATATGAAAATGTTGATTTTTTTTTAACCATTTTACATTTACCAGTGAGTTGTTATTATTATTATTATTATATCAACTTTACTAAGATAATGATAATCTTAATGTAAAAATAGATGGCAAAAACATGGAGAAATAATTTAATGGAAAATAAAGTTTTAACAATTTACTGTATAATATATATATATATATATATATATATATATATATATATATATATATATATATATATATATATATATATATATATATATATATATATATATATATATATATATATACTGCCTTAATAAAATCTGTATTTGCTGCTTATCCTTGTAGTTATGTTCTGATATTGCGCATGTGTAAGGCTGTAGAATAAGATCATAATAATATATACTTTATTAGTGCTAATCTACTTAATAAACCACTTGTTAATAATGGGAATTTTTACTTAAACTAAAATGTTGCCAAAATGATTAACCCAGCAGTTTGGTTTTGTCTATGTTAAACCCAAATTTGGATTGAAACAAAGTTCATTTTCCTTCAGCTTAGTTCCTTATTTGTCAGGGATCTCCACAGCGGAATGAACCGCCAACTACTCCAGCTTATGTTTTATGCAGCAAATGCCCTTTCAGCTGCAACCAAGTACTGGGAAACACCCATACACTCTCTCACACACACACAAACACACTCATACACTACAACCAATTTAGTTCATTCAATTCACCTAAAGCGCTTGTGTTTGGACTGTGAGGGAAGCACACCCACACCAACACAGAAACTGCAAACTCTACACTGAAGTGCCAACTGGCCCAGCCGGGACTCAAACCAGTGACCTTCTTGCTGTGAGGCAACAGTGCTAACCACTGAGCCACCATATCACCCTTTTAAAAACAATACTGTCATTGTCTCTGTGTGAACTTCAAAAACATGATCTTAATGCACATGTATACAGTATATGTGCTCAGACTATACGTTTAGGTGGTTGAAAACAAACTACTTACTAGGTTTAGGGTTAATCATTTGTTTTGTTCAGGCCTTCTAGTCATCGGCTAAAATCTTTATAGGACTTAAAATTGCTGCAGTCTACTTTGCTTCTCCTACCCGTGTCCTCTGAACACTTTCCCAGCTCATTTATATTCCCCATCCGTGCCTTCATGTGGATTGTAACCACCTCTAAGACAATTAATTGGACAATAAATGGCTTTTGTCGATGATTACCTACCGTATTATTCATTCATTTCAGTTCAGATCAAGCATGTAATAGTCCGAATACTTTCATCCACAAACACGATTGTTGCAGATAATGTTGCTTTGTCCCGGCTTCACCTCCCCAACACATATCGAGCTGAAGTGCGGCTTTTTGTCTCGCGTGCTGACCGCGTGTAAATACATCCCATTAACTCAGGACCGACGGCTTTTCTTTGAGCTCGCAATTTCATGCTTGTGGCTCACCCCGCTCCTTTTGTACGCTTTGAAGCTTTTCGGAGGCATATATATATATACAGCTTGTGCATTTGTGGAGTCAAGGTGAAAGAGGGACAATGTGAACAGATTAAGAATACTGATTTTATTTATTTTTTATTTTTTTGTAGGGGGGTGGGATTGTTGCTCCACAATATATGTTGCAAAGTATATTAAGGAGGGAGGAGGGTTACTTCAGAATGTTTTCGTACACTGTATTATAGTTTAATTTATCCATATCTTTCATATTGTAATACAATTTGGGCAAGTAATTTCCTTTCTACTCTTAACCACTTAAACTCACGTCATCGAGTTTCGCTTTCAGATGCTAGCGTTGCACCAGACCCCCGTAAGTGGTGTCGTTTGAAAGTGTAGAATCTATATTTTATGCACATATGCATCACTTTGGTTTTTATCCTACTGTATAAAAGTTATTTACACTTAAATACACAGTATTTTGGATACCCGAGCTAGGGATTTTACATTGGTTCATTTTCATATTTTTTCATATGACACATGTACAAGTTATAGCTCAAATGAAAGCTGTTGCCAGTGCTCATACAGTTCTAGCATTCTTTTTGCTGAATTATATTCATATGCCAAACAGTTGTTGAATGAATTGTGGTGTTTCCATGGCGCAGAAGTGAAAACAATACATTCATGATCAATAAGCAGCCCCAGATAGCACAGACAGCTGTCATCTCTTACCTTATGCTGTGCGCTTCAGGGCCATTCTCCTCTGTTTTTGAGGTGATGTGCATAAGCAATCCTTTTATATGTCTGATGTGGTCCAAACACAGTGAATTATGTTTGATCAAACAAAAGAATAGTGAAATATGGAAACAAGGATCGTTCCCTGTGGCTTGTACAGCACCTCTTATCAGTTGGAATGCAATAACTTTTGCATAGATTATGGTAGAGACCTTTTTCTTTTTTCCTATGATCACAAACATGTGCAGGAATCAACAAAATTAATTACAGCACGCTAGACCACACAGAACCTAAAAGGTACACTTTCAAATTTGAGTTTATAAAAAAAAATACAAAAAGCACCTTTTTTTAGGTGTTTATTTTAACACAGACGACATATACAGTTATTTTAAACACTTTCAATAGTGTTTTATGAATATTCGAGGGTTTTCTTTAAAATGATACCAAATTTTTGCATTTACACCTCTGCATGTGGTTTGGGAAGCTTTTAAATTTGGGTAGGCAAAATCCAGGCGGAAATCCCCAAATAGCAGCAGAGTTTAGGTGGTTAAAAAAAAAAAAAACAGATTGTCAGAAGCATTTTGTAAGTATTGCGACTAAAAAATTAATTTACACCCTCCACTATTTTATTTCAGAAACTACATCTTTTTTTTTTATCTATGATAATAATATTTTTCAAATATTTGTTATTATGTACAACATTTATTCAGATGAAGGTAACATGCCAGATCATTAAAAAAGTTTATTCAAAGTAAATTCATAGGCTCATTGCTATTTCTAATGCAATTTTTAAAGTTGTTGTCTTTATTATTATTATTATTATTATTATTATTATTATTATTATTATTATTATTATTATTATTGTGATTATTATTATTATTATTATTATTATTATTATTTACGTAGAGGCTCTAAATAAGCTTTTTGGGTTTTTGCCTCTTCAAATTATGGCTTATTTTGTCTGTTTTATTCAAATATTTTAGTGATATTGTGCAAATAAAGATAAAACAAGGTAAAAAAAAAAAAGAAAGGACAATACTGACTTACTGACACGTCCAGAACTGCAGACACACAAACATTAAGAAAAATGAGGCCCTGTGCATAATGACTCAAAGATTGGCTATGCAACATGGTGACGTGTCAAGAGAAGGATATAAATGCTTGTGCTAAGAACACATCCAGCGTACCCAATTTTGTAGGAAACGCAGCCGCTCATTTGTCTTGCGGTAGGAGCTCTATCTTTGTCTGAGACATAACGGTTAACTCGCATGACTCTTTGTGGCGTTTCGTTTTAAATGATTTTATTGTGCTGTTTGCTCGCTTGAATAAAAGCAGGTTTTTTTTCTGTAGTCAGCTGCTTCTGTCTTTTTATTTTTTTATTTTTTAAACAGCCTGAATTCCAACACCGCAAATTGCTTGAATTCCGTCTCATCTAATGACATACCGCTCTCAATGTCGCATTACTTCGGTGGTGTGTTATGTAGTCTTTGAATGTTAACTTAGTTATGCAAAAGCTCTACAGAAGTGAACAAGAAGTCATAAATGGGAATCTGAGAGTGCAAAAAGCTGATTAAATATAAAATTATCTAAATAAAATACATTCAAATTCAACCAAATAAAGTCCTTGCTGGAGTAACATTTTCAAAAGGTACACATTTGTACTTAATGGGTCCATATTGTATCCATATTATATACCTATTATGCAAAAATGAATTTTATAAGAGGTTTAAACACAGTTATAAGGCAACATTGTGTGAATATAACCATCCTGTAATGATAAAAATGTATTTATTCAATTATTAATAATCACACTTCCTAAAAAACAGTCTGCAGAAACACTTTAGTTGACATTCTCTGTTTGTACATGTCATTAGAGGGGGAAAGCCCCACCCATTAGTGACGATTTCTCCCTCATTAGCATGAACTCATCTCAATTTATTAATAAAGCACTTTCAACACCACATGTGGAAGCAAAGTTTTGTACAGAAAAAGAAAACAAAGATGAGAAACAGAAACAAACCTAAACGAGACATTTTGAAAAGCAACAGCCCTGAGTGAGAAGCAGCCATCCGCCATTAGAGTTTCCACACTGTACCTGCTGAAGTTAATGTCAGCGACTAAGAGGCATTATAAATGTGGAGAATTAAAGATGTTTTTCACACAGATAATGTTAATCATGTTTTGAATCTGTTGCTATGGTGATGCATAGGCGTTTTTAGCTCCACCCATTTTCGAAACGAGCTCAATCTCATTTGAATTTAAAGCGGCAGTCACCAAAACGGCACAATTTGGATCAAAGCCTAAATAGGGAAGTTTCAAAGAGTTATAAAACGTTATTTTCTGAGTATTTCGAGCTGAAACTTCACATACACACTCTAGGGACATCAGAGACTTATTTTATATCGTGTTAAAAGGGGGCACAATAGGTCCCCTTTAAAGTCAGCATTAAATGGAAGTTAATATTAACATTTTTTATTTCCCCATGTCATGATGTTCAGCTGGTTGAAACGGACCTGAAATGAGAAAAACATGATGGGTGGTGCATGATTTGTCCTTTGGGAACTGATTGAATCTTTGAAAGATGGACGTTGCTAACAAATGGAAGAAAGTTTGAACAACAGACAAAAGTAGGGCAAAAAGAAAAGTTTGTCAAAATATGAAATCCCTCTAAAGGATTTCTGAAGGAAGCAGATTTAAATCTTTTGTCCGTATAACCTGATCTCACGAGAAAACGTAAGTATTTTACGTTTTGGCAGATTAGTGGCTAATTCGTACGAGTTCAGTCGTAAGAAAATGTACGATTTTAAAAAGGAGGCGTGGCACCTAACCCCACCCCTAAACCCAAACGTCATTGGGGGATACGCAAATCGTACTAAAATGTACGAATTAGATTGTACCAATTTGTACGAATTAGCCACTAAATGTAAAAGTTACGAATTGCCGTGAGATTGTGTTGGTATAACTAGTGTGTTTTATCACCTGCTACTAATTTACCATTGTTTTGATACTTTTGTATTAAATGTGCATGAACATCCATTTACTTATTTATACTCTTCCAATTGTAATCCTTGTTGTTTTTTCTTATTTCTTTTTATAATTGTGTTTGTTTTGTTTTGGTTAGAATCCATGTTAAAACTTACTAACTTTGCGTTGACACCAAAGCCGGCGAGAGCGTCAATGTAGCAAGAAGTCTTTAAGTTTCAATCAGAGTCGAGGGCAATAAGTGGTGTGGAGCGGCGTGCCACGACGAGGAGAGTTAAAATCAACTTTATGGTAAAAAGATATGACACAGTTCGGCAGCAAGCAATCGGAATGCAGAAGTCCACCACTTGAGAGGAGTTCAAAGAAAATTCCAGAAAACACAGTCCTGCGAACTTTGGTTCCAACCACAAGTGTTTTCCAAGGGTTTTAATATTGCGATTGCTGGATTTGCTGTTTTTTTTTTTTTATGTTTTCTTACAGAGACATAAATAAAAAAGATTACTAGCGAGTTACTGATGTGCATTCATTCAGCGAGAATCTCATGCTAACTATAAAGACAGTACAAAACAGTTTTGCTGCTTCAGAACTTTTCAGACATATGGACACATATTGGACAAGTGAAGCAGAGCCACGCCAACATCTTGAATAGTTAAATTAATTTAATAAAAGGGGCGCAACATTTTCACACTACACTCTAAGATGTAAAGGTATGTGAGCTGTCACTGGGGTGTACCTAAAAGGTCCATATTAATACCTCAAGAGTACATATTAGTACCTAAAAAGTACGAAAGGTTTCCTCTTATAATTTTTAGGTACTAATATATACTTTTAAGGTTCTAATATGGAAACCCTTTAAGTACAAACGTGAACCATTTCAAAAGGTACCACCCGAGTGACAGCTCGCGTACCTTTATTTTTGAGAGTGTAGAAAGACTTTTTTTTTAAATTTGGGATTGTAATCGTTTTGCTGATATGCTGCAACGGCCTCTTTAAATGTGAGATCAATTAATCGAATTTTGACGCTCTCGTCGCAGAGCAGAGAAGGCAGATAGCATTATCGCCATTGCGAACATTGACACTCTTGCTGCCATCGTTGAAAGACAGCGTTTAAAAAAAGTAGGGCAGAAATGAAACACACCCAGATAGCTCCGCCCTAAAGGTATTTCAAAGTTGTTGTTTCGAGGGGGAGGGACGTTTATGGTATTTGATTAAAGTTTATGAGGGTTTTACAATGTAATGAAGTTCACAAATGCATCGTTTAAACATAAAAATAAGAACTTGAGTTAATTTTAACTTTATCCTGACTTTAAAGGTACGATAATGTCATGTTCTTTATGTCATCTGTTATGTTTTAAGCGTCATTCATTTATTTTCATGTCAGCTTAGTCCTTTTATTAATCTGGGGTCGCCACAGCGGAATGGTCGCCAACTTATCCAGCTAGTTTTTAAGCAGCTGATGCCCTTCCAGCCGCAACCCATCTCTGGGAAAATGTTTTAAGCAATGTTAGGCAGTTTTAACCAATAGCCAAACAGCTCTAGTCCACTGTTGCTTTTTCATAAATCCAATTCCAAGTGAATATAGGTATAACATGTTTTGTACACTTTCATTGGTGAAGGGTGATTGAATATTCATGAATGACACAAACTTCTTATGCAGTGATGAAATTAGCTTCATTGAAAGCATCAAGATCTCTTGAACCTAAAAAGTTGATTTATGATCAAGTGGATACTTCAGACATGTTTTTTTTTCTTTTCTTCTTAAAGGCTCAAAGATTTTCTCTTTCATGTCTTATTACAAGCCACCCAGCAGGTGAAAAAATCAATCGCTGAAGCTTAAACAGAAATGCCAATTTCATTTTCTGCAAGTGGAGAAATATGTTGTGGAAAAAAAAAAAGAGACGGAAATCAATCTGTTATTCAGTTCTTTTGCGATTCTATCATATCTCACAGCAAACAATTCGGTGGCGAAATATATGAGGAATCTATAGTGTTGTGGTGCTGGAGCTGTAGTGTGGTGTTATTGAGCGCTGCTGTAATGTAGTTAACAAGCTGATCTCATTAACAACACTGCAGGAGCAGGTCACTGTCAGCCCACTACACTACACTATTGTCTACTTCTTTCTTTCTTTCTTTCTTTCTTTTTTTCTTTCTTTCTTTCTTTCTTTCTTTCTTTCTTTCTTTCTTTCTTTCTTTCTTTCTTTCTTTCTTTCTTTCTTTCTTTCTTTCTATCTTTCTTTCTTTCTTTCTTTCTTTCCTTCCTTCTTTCTTTCTTTCTTTCTTTCTTTCTTTCTTTCTTTCTTTCTTTCTTTCTTTCTTTTTTCTTTCTTTCCATACCTTCCTTCTGTCCTTCCTTTCTTCATTCCTTTCTTTCTTTATTTCTTTTTTCCTTCCTTCATTACTTCCTTCCTTCCTGTATTTCTTTCCTTTCTTTCTCCCTTCCTTTCCCTCTTTCATTCCTTCCTTAATTTTCCCTCCCTTCCTCCATTTTCTTTCTTTCTTTTTACTTCCTTTCTACCTTCTTTTCTTTCTTCACACCTTCCTTTTGTCCATCTTCCCATTATCCTTTTGTCTTTCTTTCTTCATAAATTCCTACTGTCCTTCCTTTCTTCCTTTGTCTTTCTTTCCTTCCTTTCTTCATACCTTAATTTCTTCCTTCATTTTCCTTCTGTTCCACCATTTCCTTTTTATGTCCTTACTTCATTTTTCCTTCCTTCCTTCCTTCCTTCCTTCCTTCCTTCCTTCCTTCCTTCCTTCCTTCCTTCCTTCCTTACTTCCCGCTGTTCATTCCGCCATTTTCTTTCTTTAATGTCCATACTTTCTTTTTCACTTTCTTTTTACTTCCTTCTTTTCTTCCTTCCTTCCTTCATTTCCCTTCCGTTCCTTCATTTTCTTTCTTTTATGTTCTTTCTTTCTTTCTTTCTTTCTTTCTTTCTTTCACTTGACTATCTTTGACTTTTTGGCTCATTCTTTCACTTATCCTTTCACTCCTTTTCATTCTGTAAAAGATATGGACGTAGTATCCGTGACGTCACCCACAGGTTTCTGAAGAGAGCAAATGAAGCTGCCAGTGGGCGTGGCCAACCATGCCCATTTTGTTTGTACGTCATCGCACCAACTGAGGGTAACCAAAAAAGGGCAACGAGATGAAGCGTGAGCTGAGCTACAGATGCCTGCTAGCATTTGGCTTAGACAGGCTATTCTTTTTAGAAACGCTTAATACTTGCGACAACACCTGCAACTCTTTTGTGAAGCAAAATTCTCCTACGAGAGTGATTATAGCGCCTCCCGATGGTGAATGCGGCAATACTCACGGCAGGTAATATTTAATGATTCGGTCGTTTATATTACTTATTTGGCAACCGTCAAACGTCAATATTGAAAAGGTTTGTATTTCCGCTTAGTAAAAAACCATTAGTGTGCCATTTGGGACGACACTACATACATGTTCTATCCTGTTGAGTGTGTAAGTGCATGAGTGTATAGTGTGCCATTTGGGACGCAGCAAATGTTTACCTTTGAATGTATCACAAATCATGCTGCACTAGTTTTTTTATTTACCTTTTTTGAGCAATACCTTGTACAATATTGTTCTGTCTTATGTCAAAGTACCTGTATAGTCTCTCTTGAGTTATGTTCAAAGTTTAAGCATATTTAATGTATGCGTATTTTTTATATAGATTATGGCTCCGGTAGGTTATGTATAGGTTTAAAATAGTTCTGTTCTGTTCAATAGTTCTTGTTCTGTTCATATTTATGATTATCTTTATTGATGTAGCACCGTGGTCCTGCAAGACACATTTCATTCCACTTTATGTCCACATATGTAGCGGAAAAACAATAAAGCTTTTATTATAAACTCAAACTTGACTGATCTAGGAAAAGCAAAGCGAATGTTGACTGAAATGATGACCTGGTGCCTTTTTTTGTTATAGACTTTACTGTTCTTCTGTTATTTCACACCTGTTTTTTTTTTCAGAAAGCTCAGTTGTTTTCTGACTGTTTTTTAAGTCATTGTGGTGGCGAAAAGTGCGAGACTGAGTGTGTCAGAGTTTGCCTTCCAGTCAAAAGCCACCGTAGTGTGCGTGTGTGTGTGTGTGTGTGTGTGTGTGTGTGTTTTGTTGTCACCTCCTTCTGTGAACTCCAGGGTGCCATCTTGAGAGACATAACTTACATCTTCAGGTTTCTGAGCTTTCCAGCTTGCTTTATGCAGGTGTGCAGATCTCCATCTGCTCAAACAAGTGTCAGAAACACGACACAAACCTTCACTGACACATTTTGTTTTTCTATATTGAAAAAAAAATAAAACACACAGGCAAACAATGTCACATGCTAACCTCTAGCATATCAGTGACGCACTTTTGGAATAAATCCGGTTATGTGAAAGGTCTCAGAGTCTTGCTGTAATGTTTAATTTCTTGCAGAAATGCGGCCGACTTATCATACTGCCCACACTGCATTAAATATGACTGAATTTATCAACAAACATCATCATGTCTGAATAGAGGATCTTTTTCGTCTAGTATAAAGCATAAAGTATAAAGATTGTCATGCAAACCAAAGAATTGAAGAACATGCCAAGAAATACACTTGTGACAATACAGAATGACTGGACTACTGTGGATCTTTTATTTTCATTTTATCCATTTTATCCAATTATCTTTACATTTATAACGACATTAGACTACTTATAGCAATTGTTTATTTTAATTATTAAATTATATATATATATATATATATATATATATATATATATATATATATATATATATATATATATATATATATATATATATGTATGTATATATATATAATAACCAAAATAAATTGTTAAATTTCATTTTATAATTTAATAAATTTTTTGTATTAAAATGACAATTTAATTACATTTTATTATTTTATTTTATTAAGATATTTAAAAAGTCACCCGTATTATTATTATTTTTTTAAATAAATAAATAAATAAAAATAAAAAATTCCCAAAGATGGGTTGTGGCTGGAAGGGCATCCTCTGCATAAAAAAGTTCTGGATAAGTTGGTGGTTCGTTCCGCTCTGATGACCCCAGAATAATAAAGGGACGAAGCCATAAGAAAATAAATGAATAATTAATTGACTTAAATATTTTTAAACATTTTTATTTATTTTAATTTTAATTTTAATTTTTTTATTTAATTTTATCTTATTTTATTTTATTTTTTTTTCTATTAAAAGTGTCATTTTTATATTTGTACTGAGTGAGGAATGTATTAAATTAAACACATTATTTTTGTGTTTTACTACTCATAATAATTGTTTTATTGTATTTAATTTTATTATTTTAATTACATTTTATTTATTTTATTTTATGTATATATTTTTTAAAAAGTGCCATTTTATATTTGAACTGATTGAGGGATAAATTGGTTTAAATTGAATTAAACATAGGCATTGTTTAATTTAATTTATTTATTATTATTTTATTTATATTTCTTTATTTATTTGATTTTTTTTTAAAAGTTTGTAAAAAATGTTTGAAGTGACTGGAAGATGCATTAAAATGAAACCCATTATTTAGTGTTTTACTACTCATAGCAATTGTTTAATTTTCTATATTTTCAATTTTATTTTATGTTATTATTTTATTTTATTTTATTTTATAATAATTTTTAAAGTGCAATTCAAAGTGCTATTTTATATATCATCTGACTGAGGGATGCATTAAAATTAAACACATTATTTAGTGTTTTACTACTCGAATTAAAGGAATTATAGGAATTATTTAATTTAATTCATTTACTATTTTCATTGATATATTTTAATTTAAGTACCATTTTTAGATTTGAATCGACTGAGGAATGCATTAAAAATTAAACACATTATTTTGTGGTAGCCCATGTTTGATGAATACATTGTCAGTAGCACTTAACTTGTATTTAACCTAGAAAATTCATTTAGGATGGCCATTCATCTGATCACTTATTACAACTCTGACCTTTCATGATCTTTCATGGTGAAAATGCATCACTTACGCTTCCACTTCCCCTTTTGTTCCCCTTTCATCATTCTCTGCTTTCACTTGAGGGAATTTGTCAGAGACTTGAATTGTAGTGCTGTTTTTTTTTATTTTACACCAGTCTATCTATTACTGGATTTCTTGTGTTTCATCGCTCTGTCAGTGTTTCTTTCCCTGTCATTCCGCTGTTCATTCATTTGTATGTGAGTCAATTCATCTATCTGTCTGTCGAACCCTCAGTTCCTCTAATCTCTCTTTCTCCCGCTTTCTGCTCCTCTGGCAGCTTCATGTAGGAAAGAAAAAATCATAAATGAGACGACTTT
This sequence comes from Danio rerio, assembly GCF_052040795.2. Classification (NCBI taxonomy): domain Eukaryota; kingdom Metazoa; phylum Chordata; class Actinopteri; order Cypriniformes; family Danionidae; genus Danio; species Danio rerio. Next base: position 5,702,454 of record NC_141026.1, read on the forward strand.
AATATTTCAGATGACAGTGAGATGAAATGGAGACTTGAGCTCAGGATTCCTGCCTCTCTGATTTTTCACCAATCTCACGTGTTTCAGGTGTGATCAGGTGTGTAAAAGGAAGCAAATTAGAGATCTTCATTTCTACTCAAATCTTTATCGGTTTCTGATGTTGTTGTTTGTGTTAAGATGCATTTGAGACTTTTATTCATTCATTCATTCATTCATTTTCTTGTCGGCTTAGTCCCTTTATTAATCCGGGGTTGCCACAGCGGAATGAACAGCCAACTTATTCAGCAAGTTTTTACGCAGCGGATGCCCTTCCAGCCGCAATCCATCTCTGGGAAATGAGACTTTTATTCCCAGAGTAATTAATAAAAATGCATTCTAATTCCTGACAAATGGCTCTAAGGGAGTTTGGATATTGTTGAGATTCAATTAGATTTTTGGAATTTACTGGTCTGTACATACAATTGTCTCATTAGAATACCTGTCATAGAGGTAATTTTCAGATAATTTACCATTCTGTTCCACTATCATCTTGTTTAAATATTTTCCCAAATTAACCCATATGTTTAATCATTCTATTAACCATTTCTGTTTAAAACAATTAAACAAATATGTAATTATGGACATAATTTATATTTTACTTTTTAAAATTTGTTTATTAACTTACTTAAGCAGGAACATCCTGTTGAGATACAATATGTCTTCTACTAGGAAGCCCTGGTCAAAACAAAGTTTTAAATAGTTACATACAGTGACAAATAACACACATTCACATACACTTAAAAATAAAAACAGTACAAACCATTATCAATTATTGTAGCGTGTGCTGTTCTAAGTAGACAGACTTTAAAATGTTTTTTATATATAGTGAAAGATAGTACACATTTTTATGTAATTTATCTTAAAGCTCATTCCAAACACATGTAGCATAATTAAAAAGAATGCGGATAGAATAAACAAGACCTTAAGTAATAGTATACATGTTGATCGATCGATCAATCAATCAATCAATCAATCAATCAATCAATCAATCAATCAATCAATCAATCAATCAATCAATCAATCAATCAATCAATCAATCAATCAATCAATCAACCAGTCAGTCAGTCAGTCAACCAACCAACCAACCAACCAACCAACCAACCAACCAACCAACCAACCAATTAACAACCCACCCAACAACCTACCCAACCTACAACCCACTCAAGTAAATCAAGCAATCAATCAACAACCCACCCAACAACCCAACCTACAACCCAATCAATCAATCAATCAATCAATCAATCAATCAATCAATCAATCAATCAATCAATCAATCAATCAATCAATCAATCAATCAATCAATCAATCAATCAAAAAAATCAATCAATCAATCAATCAATCAATCAATCAATCGATCAATCGATCAATTGATCAGTCAATCAACCAACCAACCATCCACTTAACCACCTGAATCAAAAAACCAACCAACCAACCAAGCAGCCAACAACCCAACTAATCAAGCAATCAGTTAATCAACCCACCCCCCACCCAACCAAACAGTAACCCAATCAAATCAATCAATTAACAAACCAATTAATCTATCAATCAATCAATTAATTGATCAGTCAATCGATCAGTCAATCAACCAACAAACAACCCACTCAACCACCGGACCAACCAACCAACCAACCAACAAACTACCCAACCAGCAATCAACCCAAATAACTGACCGATAAATCAATCAACAACCAATCAAAAAAAAATCCATTAATCAATCAACAAACCAATCACCCAACCAACCAACCACCCAACAACCCAACCAATCAATTTTTAATGAGTAAAAATGAAACCTAGTTAAATGTTCATCATTGCAACACATCTTCATAAACAACATCAACAAAGTTATCTTTTCATATTCTGCACACTTGTCAGCAATAAGTTCTTATTTATTTAAATATAATTCAGTTAAATATGATCACTTATTCTTTTATATATTATTTTTACACCATATTTTAAGTCCAGGTCAGAACAAGTACGTAGTTTCACATAACTATATGTTACATTTATTATGTCTATAACAACACTTTTGTAGACGTAATTCGATTTAGCATACTTACAATTGTCTCATTAGTGTTGCTGTTCGTTTACATCATTGCTATTTCAACAAAACTCTTTTCATATCATTTTTCTTTTCATAACTTTTTTTTTCGTCCTGCCACGATCTGAGCTATAGCAAATAAACATTTTCTTATGGATTAGAGGTTGTTGGAGATTTCAGCTTTGAGTATCAACCTTCTCAGATTCATATGCAAAAAGTTTATATGGACAGCACAGCCCTGATAATTTGATTGGAGGAACGCAATAACAAATGTCGGAGTTCACATTGAGACCTTTGCCAAGACACAAAGCCTAGCAATCAAAGGTCAACGTTTGAGAGCTCTTCTCTGCGAAGTACTTTGAAAAAGTCTTGAGTTTCTCTTTTTCTTCTTGTTTTTCGGCCTAAAGAGAAAAGTTGTGGATGAAGTGAAATGTAGAGTTCACTCCTCCTCCGTTTCTTTAGTATTGGAGGAGGTGGGTGGACGAGTGGGTCAGGCATGCGGAAAAGCGCTGTCACTCAGCATCTCTAGCTGTCAGGATACTTACGGCCTTCTCAAAGTTTACACTGTCCTCTTCAGCGTGTTCTTAAACACTTCGTCAATTTCACGCCTTCGCACGTCAAGAAATTTGAAATAGGAGAGACAGAGAGTGTGCGAGGTAGGGATGCTGAGGAGAGTTGGCATGGACGGCGTCTGTAAGCGGGCGCAGACCAACGCATGATGCCGCAGGAGACGGACAGATGGATGCCTTATGCCTGCAAAGTAAAACATCTGAAGACTAAATGCTAGTGCTGTCAGTTTAGCACCATTCCTTCAGTGCCATTCATTATTTATATATTAAAAAGAAAAAAAAAATACAGAGATGAAATCTGTGATTAATCAAATCTGTGCAATCAATCGGTTGTCAGATGTTACCCTGGTATTTAAATATTTTATCTAAAAGGGTTTTACTATACTTTTTACACTATCTTACACTTTGATTAGTGTGTAACATTATTGATTATGCTTGAAAAAGTAAGGAAAAGTTACTCTAGCATGAGGAAAAAAATATTCATTCATTCATTTTCTTGTCGGCTTAGTCCCTTTATTAATCCAGGGTTGCCACAGCGGAATGAACCGCCAACTTATCCAGCAGGTTTTCATGCAGCGGATGCCCTTCCTGCCGCAATCTATCTCTGGAAAACGAGACTTTTATTCCCCCAGAAAAAATATTAGGTTAACAAAATAAATGGAAACTGTTTTTGCCAAAATGTTGCTATTAAAAATGTGGCGGGAACATTAAATACATTTAAAAATTGTACAGTAAGATGCCATATTTCATGAATGTATAGTCATACACCAATGTTTTAAAATTCTAACATCTACACAACATAGCTTTTTTACATGGACAAAAACATAACCGTAAACGTAAGGAATGTAAAATGCATTTCAAAACTGTACGGTAAATTACAGTATTTTATAAATCTATTTTATCTGATCGATCATACACCAATGTTTTGAAGTTCTAACATCTACACAATGTTGGTTTGTTAAACAAACAAAAACGCAATTATAAAGGTAAGGAACGTAATACAATTTTTAAAGTTGCACGGTAAATTACCGTATTTCATAAATTTCTATTCGTATGCTAATGCTTTAAAGTTCTAACATCTACACAATGTAAATTTGTTACACGGAGAAAAACACAACCGTAAATGCTAAGAATGTAAAATAACTTACCAAATTGTACATTAAATTATCGTATTTCATGACTGTATAGTCATAAACTATTAAACTAAAATGTTTTACAGTTCTAACATCTACATAAGCTATTGTTGCACAAACAAAAACACAATTATAAACATAAGGGATGTAATACACATTTCAAAATTTTATGGTAAATTACTGTATTTCATAAATTTATAGTCATATGCCAATGTTTTGCAGTTCTAACATCTACACAATGTAGCTTTGTTACACAGACAAAAACGCTACTGTAAACGTGAGGAACGTAAAATATATTTCAAAATTGTACAGTAAATTATCGTATTTCATAATTGTACAGTCATACACCAATGTTTTGAAGTTCTAACATCTACACAACATAGCTTTGTTACACGAACAAAAACGCAATTATAAATGTAAGGAACGGTATTTTAAAATTGTATGGTAATTTACTATATTTCATAAATCTATAGTCATACACCAATGTGTTGAAGTTCAAACATAGCTTTGTTACACAAACAAAAACACAATTATAAATGTAGGGAATGTAAAAAAAAAATGTTTCAAACTATACAGTAAATAAATGTATTGCTTGAATGTAGTCATACACCAATGTTTAAGAGTTCTAACATCAAGGTAACGTAGCTTTTGTTACGTGGATAAAAGCACAACCATAAAGAACATAAGGCATTTAAAATACGTTTCAAAATTGTATCGTAAATTATCGTATTTCATAAATTTATAGTCATGCACCAATGTTTTGAAATTATAAAGCCACACAAGGTAGCATTTTTAAACACACACACACAAAAAAACATGTATAAATGTAACGAATGTAAAACACATTTTAAAATTGTACAGTAAATTACCGTTTTTTATAAAATATAAAAATAGTCATATAGTCATACATCAATGTTTTAAAGTTCTGACATCTACACAATGTAGATTTGTTTCACAAACAAAAACACAAGTATGGTTGCATGGAACGTAAAATACAATGTACTGTAAATTACTGTATTTCAAAAATGTATAATCATACACTAATGGTTTGAAGTCGAACACAATTTAAATATATTTTTGATTAATAAAGTTTAGTTCTTGTAGCTTTGAATCACTGAAGACACAATCTTGACAAAAGCTTTGTCAATAGCAACCTTTTAACAGTAGCTATGTTTCTACGCTAAAACATTGCATAAACAATTGAAAGCATCATTTCCATTCAGTGAGTCAAAGAGAACAGAACAGTTCATGTTTTAATTTATATTTTCTTTTTTTATTCATACATTTTTTCATGTATTTATTTTTATATATTATTTTATTTTTTTTTTTTAATACAGTGTGTAAATATTCTCAAATTCAAACAATCTGTTTATGTAAGAAATCCAAAATTGCGATTCATAATCGATTCGCAGCCCTGGTAAATACATTAAAGCAAATAAATGAGGACAAACCAAAGCAGAAACCAGGAACCCTGCCAGTTCCACAGCTGTGCTACAAATATGTATGTCAGACTGGATAAATTCATTTGGAGAAGTATTTATATTCACCCTAAAGCAACTTCACAACCGGCTCAGTCATTTTTTTCTGATCTAGAGGGTTTTTTTTTTTTTTTTTGGCTTGAGAATCACCTTCGTACAGTATGACATCACAAGTGTGTGGATGGTGTGATAAAAGGTGTTTTTCTACTGTCGTTGAAGTCAACTTCCAAAAGCAGAATGACAATGGGGAAGCCAATGAAAGCACTGAGCTCATTTTCTTCTGTGTATATTTCTTTATTTGCTGGGCGTGCAGATGCATTAGGGGAGCTGGCGTGGGTGTGTGGAGTGAGACTGATTATCAACGCCTCTGAACGGTACTTCACTGTACTCAACAGAGGCTCGTTTCGCTTTCGGCCAACACATCTATACGTCTGATGTATACAGGAAGTCCTTTATTGTGTCTGAGTGGGACGGCTATGAATGTAGAGCTATCAGGTCAGATGATGCACTTGATGGAGCTACATAATTATTATTTATGAATAAGTCAGTATTATATATATATATATATATATATATATATATATATATATATATATATATATATATATATATATATATATATATATATATATATATATATATATATATATATTTTGTTACCTAATAAAAATGCCATGTAATGTAACATGCAAACAACTAAGCATATGAATGGTATTTCTTGTACATTATTTATAATATATTTGAAGAAATATTCTTTTTTATTCTACTAAGTTCTACTATACTTATTTATTTATTTATTTTTCTATATTTATTTAAAATAAATATATTATAGTTAGTTTTTAAATTTATTTTAACTTTATTTTATTTTTTTATAATTTATTTAGAATTATAATTGAATTAAATTGTATAAATTTATTTCTTAACAATAATTGTATTTAATCATATTTGGAAAATTATTCTGTTTTATTTTACTCTATTCTACTAAAATTATTTATTCATTATATTTATTTTATTTTAAGAAATGTATTTTAAAATGTATTTTTTTTAATTAATTTTATTTATTTTTTATAATTTATGTATAATTATAATTTTAATTTAATAAAATTTATTTTTAATAACAGTCATTTTATTTAATCATATTTGAACAATTATTTTATTTTATTTTACTCTAATCTACAACATTTTTATCAATTGTATTATGTTTATTTTAATGTATTATAATTTATTTTTTAATTCATTTATTTTTTATTTATTTTTTATTTGTTTAATTAATTTTGTATAGTTTACTTATATTTATAGTTTTACATTAACAAAATTAGTTTTTTTATAACATTAGTTTCATTTAATCATATATTTGCACAATTATTATATTTTATTCTACTCTATTCTACTATATTTATTTATCTTTTCCAATATGTTTATTTGTTTTAATTATTTGACAGTACAGTGCGTTTTTGTCTTAATAATATAATATAATATAATATAATATAATATAATATAATATAATATAATATAATATAATATAATTTGATATAATGTAATATAATATAATATAATATAATATAATATAATATAATATAATATAATATAATATAATATAATATAATATAATTGTTTGAGCTATTTACTTTCTTCATCATTTGAGTTTTAATTAATTAGTAATACAGTATTACAGTAATAATAGTATAATATTTTGTTTACTCGTTTATTTCATGTGTAGGTTTTTTTATAACCTTAATTTTGTGTCAATTTGACTTATTAATTATTCGAAAAATTCAAGATTATTTATTTTTCTTATTCAGTTACTTCTTGCAGTTGTTAGCGTCACAGTATTGTACAGTGATACTAATAATAATATAATAAAACATACTAATTGTCAATTGCACACAAAAGTAAAACATGCAAGATACATTAATATAAATATTAATAGTAACTTTAAAAGTGTGTTGCATATTTAATTTCCATGAACATAATATCATAAATGCATTGTTTTAGTGCATATTGATGTATTTATAACCAATTTTATTTATTTAATCACTTCTTTTTTCCTTTTGTATAGTTCTGTAATAAAGTGTAACCCTCAAGTTCTCATCTGCCTGCGGTTTCTGGAGTCTCTGCGGGGTTAATCTGGACCTGTTGCCAGATCCCTCAGTAATCTGCAGCTCCGTCATGAATAATAAAGGATGCTTTTAGAAGCATTCGAGGTGCATATTGCTCAGACTCTCCTAATTAGAAGCATGAACGGGTGCCAGAGAACATGTTTATGTGCGGCGCGTGTTTGGCACTTTCAAGATGCGCTCTTTTAAAGTATTTATGAAACAAACCCAACAAACAAAGTGGCACTTGCGCCCCGCTCTCAGCTTTCTAGCTGCCACTAGACTTGGTTTGGTGAGTGGATTGCGTGTCTTAAAAAAAACGGTGGCCAAGGGGAGGCCCGATGAATTCTGTTTGAAGACGGTTTGATATTTTGAGATACTTTGAGTGGATTAAACTCAAAATGTCAAGCTGGTGAGGTGGTACTCGGCGCCACTGCTTTCAAGCTCTGGCTATATTTATCCTGAGGTCAAAGGTCGGGCCATATCTAGAAAACACACTGCGGGGGTGAGATGATAGAGCGCATAAACACATACTCACACGTATAGCACTCATATCTGCTTTGCAATCCCATAGAAATAATGTTTTTGTTTTTTTATTCCGTGCACTGAATTTTTATTTATTTATTTATTTATTTATTTATTTATTTATTTATTTATTTATTTATTTATTTATTTATTTATATTTGCAAAATTGTTTCAAACTATTTATAAGTGCTGAATTTAAACAAATAAATTAAATGTAGTCATGTCCAAATAAATTGTTTGCAACCACTTACCTTAAAACAATTACTAAATCCAATGAGTTTTTTTTCAGTGTATGGGCTATAAACTTTGTAATATTTAGCAGTTTTACATACAAAATACAGACACAGACACCATTCTGCAAAATTTAGAAACATATTTGCTCATGTGAACTCAATTTAGGTTGTCACGGTGACACAAGTCCCCATGTGTCTGCGTGCGTTCAGATTTAAGTCCCCACTGGGATATAAAAACAAGTATGCACACAGCAGCCTCAAAGTGTTTCTCAAATTATTTGCTTCTACATTTGATTTGTGCTTCAGCTCTCAAAGGAGAATGTCAAACTTTTTTAGACACTTAATATAAAGTGGGACCCCAAAATCTATACTTTTGACAACCCTATTACCCTATTGATGTCAAATGACATCAAATTGACGTCTAACATTGGTGTCTTAAATAATTGCTGGATTACCGGTAATCTATTTTTGATGTGTTTTGACATCAATATTAGATGTCAGTTTGATGTCATTATGACATCAAGCTATCAGTTGACATCAAATTGATTTACATGTGTGTCCTGTTTTATGATGTCAGTTGGGTTTAATGGTAGTGGGTAGGGTAATGCCAAGTTCAGACTGCACGATTTTCAAAGTAGTCACATTACAGATGCTTTCACACTGCATGACTATCTGGAATGTTTTTCTGTCTGTGCTGTGTTTACACTGTAGGATGGATTGGAGACAGTGTTTAGACTAGGGTTGTAACAATATACCGGTATGACGGTCTACCACGATTTGAACGTGCACGATTATCATACCATGAACAATTGCATATTAACGGTTTTAACCCTTAAAGACCGAGACAGCCGCCCGCGGCTAAAAATAAGTATTGCTCTTAAATGTTTAATAACTTTTGATCAGCTGATCAGAGGCTCCGGAATCAGTGCGGTTACGTCATCAAAATTTGACAACGCTGATTTGATAAAGAAACGCTCGTCACTGTGTCTCCGGACAAACCAGACATGATACATTGATGCATTGTCCCTCCTCCATGCCCAGACAACCACATCCAAATCCATATCCACAGACAACCATATCCATGCTGGCACATAAAACCTAAGGATGTTCCATATTGAATCTAGTTTCGTTATGTAACTATGTATAGTATAGTAAATATTTATATCTATTTTTTACTGAGGATTTGCACCATGTTTATTTGGACTTTGACACATTATTTATTATTTTTTTATTTGTTCATTGTACAAGTGGACACATTCTCTCACCTCAGCGGTCAAGATTAAGTCCTGAAAATCTCAACATGCTTACATTTCTTCATCACAACCTAGACTGAAAAAAACAAAGCTTTAAATACATGTTTACAGCCATAAACTTGGTATTGCACTTTTGGTCTCCCATTTATCCTGCTTATAAGGAAGGACAGTTTAAGTTTATTTTTGTCTAATCTTAAAAGACCTTGCTTGTTTATTCCTTCTAATTTAATTTATTAAAATGGAAGATTTTTCAGTTCTATTAAAATGTTTCTTTCAAAAGTTTAAATATAAATAAAACCTTTGTTCAGTCAGAAAACGTGTTCTTATTCTTTTCAGGGTCTTTGCTATGAGAATTACTATTTAATACCGTATACCGCGAAACCGTCAAACCGTGGTATTGTTTTAGACGATTATCATACCGTAAAAAATTCATACCGTTACAACCCTAGTTTAGACTGTGTTTAGACTTTAAAATAGGTAGAGTTGCAGAGAATGTCTCACATGAGAAGTGACATGAAAACAACGCGAGGTCATGTAGTATATATTTTGTTATTCACTACGTAATGAGAAAGAAAACTTTAGTTGGGTAAATATTATACGTATTTTGCTCACCTGGGTTTTGAAGCAATTTCTCTCAAACTTTTTCCTTTTTCGACCCACATCAAACAGACATGGGGGCTCCTGCCAAATTTACACTAAATTTTCCTCCATTTCCTGGGTCCGAAAATAAACGCTTTTAACTTCCCTCCCTACCTCCCGCTGGTTTGGATATACCCATACTAGTGAATGCTGCTCTCTCATTGGCTGTAGTTAATCGCCAATGTTATTTTCTATCAGAACACATTTGACATAGCAGGATTTGAAACGTCGACAGCTCTAGATATTTAGCATGCCAAATATCTCACGAGTGTTGGCGACTCATTGGCGATTCTCTCAGATCGTGTATTTGATAGTTCACACTGTGTGATTGTTCCTCGCGTGAACGAGCACCCATTTGTCAGCGGATTCTCTAAACCTGGCGGCGAGTGAAAATCATGCAGTCTGAACTCGTCAAAAGGCATTACAATAAGCATATTACAGTTTAAAATACATAAAAACAGCTGCGTAAACCACATATTCAAGTATTTGTGTGTGTGCCTGTGTGTTTATGTAAGTTTCCAGAAGAACAGATCCAAATTGTGTCTACTAGAGCGTGTTGAATGAGACCATTACAGTACGCTAATGTTCTGGACCTGATGCTGCTTCCTTCAATTCATATTTAATTCCCTCTATTATAGACACATGACTATTATGAGTAGTTTTACCCAAATCTATTGTTTATCTGCTGTCACACTCAGTGGGACTCAACTTCCCTAAAAGCTTTTGTGTGTTTGTAAGCAGACGCACAGTAAATTATTCATCTTTTTTAACATGGCATCTGTCAGAGAGAAAAGCAGCACGTTTTCTTTCCTCCTGTTCTCTTTTGACCCAGGATCTTTTTTAGTAAATACTAGCGATCATGCTAACATGCTAACTGAGTCGCTGCAGGGTTCATAATGGTGAAGGCTGCTTTGCGTCGGTGATAAATTGAACGTGTTTGGGGTTATTGAGTTTAATAGGATGAAGGTAAGGTCCTGACAGACCAACAAGCAGTGCCGCACAGGTTGTAAAAGTCTCACATTGTCAACAGGACAATTAAAATGTCTTGTGAGGGAGAAAAAATGCTGATTCAAACAGAGTTGGACAAAGAGTTACACAGAGTTACGTTTCTGGTCACTATGGCCGAGTATTTATCTACTTACAAACAGACCCAAGACGCTTGTACCAAAAATAAGAAGCTCTGATTTAGTTTTTTAGTTAAGCTCATTGGGAGCTTAGTGTGTGTGTGTGTGTGTTTGTGTGTGTTTGTGTGTGTGTGTGTGTGTGTGTGTGTGTGTGTGTGTGTGTGTGTGTGTGTGTGTGTGTGTGAATGTGAGAGTGTATGGGTGTGTCTAGGGCTGGGCGATTTTTCAGATTTTTTCGATTAATTCGAATTTCGCGATTCGAAATCTAAATCGCGATTTAAAAAAAAAAAAACATTTAATACATCATAATGGCACCAATGCGCTTTGGTTCACTCTCTGTATGAAGCAGGAAGCACACCAGAAGCGCCTCTCGGCGACGCGCCGCACAGCACCACGCAGCGCCATGGATTTTAGAATTCTAAACAGATTTCTATACACACACCGACGCCGCCCAGCCACGATTCACGAAGCAGTTCTCATTTCAGCCGGCCCACAGAGCGCCATCTGATTAGTTTCATCTTAAATATCATGCGAATGTGCGCGTTTGGTGTGTGATAGTTTAAACTGTCATGTCCTTCTGGTGAGCGACCTGCTTGACTGCCTGTTAAAGCGTGAAGTCATGTAGGATTTTACTTGTTGCACGTCTGTGTGGATTGTCAAGACATATTCCCTCATCAAGTCGATAAACTCGATCTCAACATGTATGAAGGACGTAAAAGCCTGCCATGTGAAAAACCGCGCCGATCTTTTGGTTTGAACACGAGTAGAAGTGAGGGACTCACGGTAGCAGTGAAAATGAAAGTACCCGCCCCCATGACGTCATTTAGCGGACCTAGTTGAAAACCAGACAGATAAGGGAGCATAATACAGAGAGTGGAGCAAAGCGCATCAAATGATCGGTATTTAAAAGGGGGGAAAATAAAAATAGATTAAATACATTATTTTATATTAGACACACATCTGGTGCTTGTATTTGCTCCTGCTATACGTCCACAACTTCACACATTGGGTTAAATTAGGCTTTACAGTTTCCATGTTCAGTCCTTTTTCTTCCACTGTATCTTTTTAAGAAAAAGGCAGCAGCTTTACAACCTGTCATTCAACCAGAAGACAAAGTCAAAGCCGAGCTGACAGCCAATCTTTCCTAGGCTCAACAAAACTTGCAAAAAATACCTCTGTATTCCTGCAAGTGCAATATTTACACAAATATTTTTTATTCAAATCATCAGTAACGATATTTAACTCGTGAATTTGTTTTACATTTATTTACACCTTGACCGATTTTTGTATGGCATGGCCATTAAAAATACAAAGTTCCTTAACCAGATGGTTTTTCAAGTTACTTTTAAAGAGATTGTTACTTCAGTCATGTTGTTGTAATGTTTTGAGAAGACTAGTAACACAATAAAAAAAAAAATCAAAATCAAAATCGTGAATCGGTCAAACTTTATAAAAAACCTAGATTTTTTTTTTTTTTTTGCTAGATCGCCCAGCCCTAGGTGTGTCCCAGTACTGGATTGTGGCTGGAAGGGCATAAACATATGCTGAAATAGTTGCCGGTTCATTCCGCTGAAGCGACCCCTGATAAATAAGGGACTAAGCCGAAGGAAAATGAATGAATAAATGACACTAAAGCCAGAGTCTGTACCCATAAAATATGCTTATAAAGTGAATGGTTGTTCTTTGAGATTCAAGACATATTTTTAAAAATCTACTTTTAACTGTGGATCAGCTGATTTTCCTGTATTACCTTTTAATTACTGAATAATTAAGTCTACATATATTGACTACAGTTAGGCTAATTGACAAAACGTTCTTAATCTGTGCAAGAATTATTTACACTTATGTTTAGTCGATTAATGTAATTGCACTGTATGTTAAATCAACTTCACGCAATCTGATAGTACAGATCAGCAGTACACACATCTGCAAATGAAGCATATTTAGAGGTGTTGTATCCTCATATCTGCAATAATCACCAACAGGTACTGTAGTGTAGACTAATGGATTCTATTAGTTGGAAGAATAATTGCTTATTGTGTTATGAAATTATTACATAATTGTAAATGAAGTGCTAGTTTGTGAATTCGGAGTCTTGGCTTTCGTTTCTCATGCAGCAGTCAGAGGTTTTGGGCAGATTTACCAGTGTGGTATTAATTTGCAGAAGCGCTCAGTTCAGATTTTTTTTTTATTTTTTCCTGATTCCACATAAAACTGAGAGCAACAAACACCAGTGTTGAAAGAGAGAAGATTTCTCATCTGTGCTGCTTATCTGAAAGGCTCGTTTTTGAGAGTACACACACACACACACACACAAACACACACACACACACACACACACACACACACACACACAAACACACACATACACACATGCTCCCCTCTCATTGTAAACCCATTACAAGCTGAAGGACAGCAGTGAATGGTCATGAACCAGTCTGACCCAGAATGCCCTTCATCTGCAGTCCTGATGCTGCTTCACTTTCAGGGTCTCAAGACCCTGCAAAATAACTGTAAGATGGTTTACACAAGCTGCTCTTGAGGAATATCTGTAAAAATTAGGGATGGGAAGATTAACCGATATGTATCGATACGCGGTCATGCGCGTGCACGATGCGAGTGCATCGGTTGAGCAGCAGAGGATGAATGAAATTTTGGAAGCAAATCGAGATGCATCGGTTTTTGCGAGATGCATCGGTTTTTCCGAGATACAGCTTATTTTTTTAATATAGAATGTATTTTTTATTTATTAACAAGTGTTGTCAACCTGTTTTTGGCGCATAATTTAATCGACCTAAATAAAGTAAGCCTTAGCAACGGATTTGCGGATGTGTACACTCACACTACAACTCAGTGTATCAGGTGTGCGGATGAAGCTAGTGGTGCGCCCTCAGAATGCGCGAGAAGCAAAACAAACATTTTATTCCCCACTGAGTTTTAAATCTAAAGTATGGCAACATTATGGATTTAAGGATGGACGACTTGACAGGACAGATGCAATTTGCAAAATGTGCCGCGCATCTATAAAATACGCGGGCAGTACGAGTAATCTGAAATCTCACTTGAAGCGGCGCCACGGTGTTGTTGTGAAAGCATCTTCCAGTGTTCCTACATCACCGGCTTTCGCACTGCTTGAACTGTAGCTACCAGCTCCAAAAGTGGTGAGAAAAGCACTGCAAGTTTTTTTTTCCATGCGCAAAAGTTTTGTGCGCTCTATGCCAATAACGGATGTTATTGCATTGTTCATCTGCAGGGCCGGAGCAAGCTGAACTGCTGCTCTAGGCAGAGGACGATCACGCCGCCCTCAACCCCAATGTGAAAACGAAAGTGACCGGTTATGAAAATGAAGTGACGTGTCGCGGACCTCTATTCTGCCGCCTTATGCGCGGATATAACTGAGGACGTGCGGGTGTCGCGGACCTCTATTCTGCCGCCTTATGCGCGGATATAACTGAGGACGCGCGGGTGTCGCGGACCTCTATTCTTCCGCCCTATGCGCGGATATAACTGAGGACGCGCGGGTGTCGCGGACCTCTATTCTTCCGCCCTATGCGCGGATATAACTGAGGACGCGCGGGTGTCGCGGACCTCTATTCTGCCACCCTATGCGCGGATATAACTGGGTGTTGCGGACGCCGCCCTCTCTATACTGCCGCACTAGAAGGTTTTAAACACCTCCTCCTGTTAATTTTTATTTAATTACAATAATAATATTAATATTAATAATAATAATGATAAAAATAATGGGTGTCACGGTGGCACAGTGGGTAGTTTGACCACCTCACAGCAAGAAGATTGCTGGTTTGTTATATTTTTATTAGCCTGTTGTTTACAGTGACAGTGATGTTTCAACGCAGCATAACACTGCTAGTTCACCACCTTAAGTTTTGAATAATCAGTGGCAAAATATATCTTTGTAAAACTTGTTTTCATAGTTCAAAAGTTAAATCACAATTCTTGTTGTGCAATGCTCAACCTTTATGTTGAAAGAGTGCAAATATATATATTTTAATATATATTGCACTTATCCATTCTGTTTATTTTGAAAATACTTAAATAATATGTGCTATATGTTCTAAAATGGCCCTCTACTGTAAACTGACACTCTGGCTCTGAGAGAAAAGCCAGTTTGTAAAAAAAAGTCTTGGTTTTGCTTGGTTAATAAATAATCAAACTCATTCAATGGCACAGCATCCTCTTTCACATAATCTCATGAACTTGATTTAATTAGTTAGTGCTGAATTATCGCATCGTATCGTGATATGGGTGTGAATCGTATCGTGTTGCATCGCAATATGTCATAAATGTATCGCTAATATATCGGATCGTATTCTTTGTATCGAGATGCGTATCGGATCGGCATTATAGCTTAGATGCCCAACCCTAGTAAAAATATATTGATAATCTATTATTTATTTTCAATTTAATTTAATTCAATTGTATTTATTTATTTGTTTATTTATTAATATTTGCATTTATTTATTTAATGTTCATATTTATTTATATTTTATTTAATATTTGTATTTATTTATATTTTATTTATTTAATATTCTGATTTATTTATTCTATAATTATATATATATATATATATATATATATATATATATATATATATGTAACCCAGTAGAATGAAGTTCTACAAGTTAAGTTTTAAAGTAATCTTAAGGTTATTTATTTATTTATTCATATTGGTTCTAGAACAGAATTAAATCTAAAATGTGTTTTGCATTCATTTGTGAATATACATCCTAATGTTGATGTGTAATATATGAGCGTCTATCTCTGAGAATATGATAAGATAGCAAGTTTGATCAACCTTCCTGAAATACATGGGGTTAACAAGTTTGGTAGGTGTTCCTACATGATTGGTTTATATGCGTGTAGTCCCGCCCTCGGGTGTGGAGGGTGAAATGTGATTGGCTGTTGGGAACAGAGAGCGGAGAGAGGAGACACAGCCGGCAGTTTTGGAAACTGAAGGGGAGACTCGCGTCGCGGCTGTTTTGATTGCGTAACATTCACGGAGTACAAAAACAAGTGAATATATATTGCGTGTGAACAACACGTTTTTGATTACTTTGAGTTTGTTTTGTGTTTGTTTTAAGTTCGCGGTGTGTTTTCATCATATAAGTTTCCAGTGTCAGTTATTAGTCAGTTCAGAGTGAGTGAGCATTTTTTAAATGCCTAGATTGTCAACTGACAGTTACGGAGGACTAAAGCTGAACTGAGAGAGAGACGGTTAAACCGAAAATAAGGAGGAGAAAAAAGAGAGACTGTTAGATTAGCATGAAACAACGTGAAAGAGTCAAAGAGGAACAAATAGCACCACAAATAGCCTGAATACTACATGAGATTTGCCTCTCATCAGCTGGGGAGAAAAAGTGAAAGTGAGGATTTGAAAGACCCGCGGCAGAAGTTCGCCGATCGATCGCGGCTCGTTGGCCCGTTGTTCACAAGTGTTGTCAGTTTGGAGAACTGTCATATATTGCTGTCATCTGGATCGCTGTCAACTGGATCTCTGTCATCTGGATCGCTGTCAACTGGATCGCTGTCATCTGGATCGCTGTCAACTGGATCGCTGTCATCTGGATCGCTGGCATCTGGTTTGCTGTCATCTGGATCAAGGTCATCTTCATCTGAGGTATCTTGTTTAATTTTATTTGTGCTCAGGAGAGTGAAGAGGCCATTTTCATTTTCCCGGCCACAACGTACACTAGCAGCGATACAGGCCTGCAACGGGGGGTGTATGAATGTGTGAGTGTGTGGGCCCACAGAGTATTGAGTTGTTTATGGAGATGCAGTGAGCATAAAATACTGCTGCATGTTTTACAGTATAGATTTATACTAATAGTTTATATAGGGTTAATTCAGTGTGTAATTTAGTGACACAATTGTAGCCACTTTCAAAGAGAAACATATTCAGTCACTCTTAGTCACTTGTTGATTTATAAGTTTAATTGTTAGAGTGTAGAAAGGTGGTATTTTTCTATATTGGTTTAATTAATATTCTTCATTGTACTGTAAATTGCTGGGTTTGACTTTGGGTCATTTTACTGTCTTTTAGCTGTGCATAAATTCTATATTTTGTATTTTGTTTTACATCTGGGGTTTTTCCCAATATTTACATTTCTATTCTAATTAAATTATTTATATTTTCTGAATTATCTAAGAGTTTTATTATTCACAGAGTTTATTTCTGGTAATTTATTCAAACACAGCAAATATTTATATTCTCATCTGCCTTATTTACATTACGTCATTGAAATATATCAGAGGGGCCTACTTCAACATATCTGTAGGCGTTTAGTGTATTGAACCTGGAGCGCTATCTTAAACTTAATACACCTAGGTGGCGCTACATAAAGTGGGGGCTCGTCCGGGATCTCCCTCTGATACATCAATGATAAGTTCATAAAGAAAGAAGAGACAAGTTAAATTATCTGAATCCAAGCACCTACTGTCTTCTATTCAAAAGTTCATAAACTGTCGCTATGGCTTTGAGAAAGGACCCCAGTCTTCAAGCAGAGTTAACAAAATGGTGTGAAGCAGCCAGTATTGATTCTACTCATGCTTTAATCCTGTTAAATGTACCTGTTTACACAGAAGTGGCAGAGATTGAAGATGTAATGGAAACTGTCAAAGCTCTGGGAAGGGTTCGAGTGAGGGACACAAGAGAAGGACCTACTGCCCAGTCTATGATGGTTCTATGTGAGTGCCGACAAGCCACTGACTCCACCCGTATTCCTCCTGAAGTGACAAGGGGGGAAAAGAGTGAGCCCTGGTCAGTTATCGTGATTCAACCAAGTGAAAGTGCCTCTAATACAGATGCTGAAGGATTCTCTGAAAAGCTGACAAAGTTCCTGATGGAGGAAGGGAAAACTTTTAGTGACGTAAAAGCTTTAATTACACCCCACAGTGCTGGTAATAGTTCTCCTGAATCAATTATACGTGCAATGGGTGAAGTACTGGAAAAGACCATAAAGCCAACAAGTGATGGAAATGCATACCGACGACTTCGGACATTTTCAGCCATTGTTCCAACCCCAATTGGAGAGGAAAACATGGATAACTGGATAGATCAAGCAAGGCTCATGATAACTGAGTGTGACTGTACTGAAAAAGAAAAACGACGCAGAATCATGGAAAGCCTTAAAGGACCAGCAATGGAAATAGTGAGAGCTGTTCGTTTCTCAAATCCAGAAGCAGGTGCTTTAGAGTATGTGGAAGCATTAGAGAGTTCCTTTGGATCTTCAGAGTCTGGTGAAGATCTGTATTTTAAGTTTCGACTTATGCGTCAAAATGCAGGGGAGGCATTATCAGAGTTTCTGAGGAGAATTGACAAAGCTCTAAAAAAAGTGGTGGAAAGAAATGGCCTGTCTTTCAGAATGGCCGATAAAGTGCGAGTAGAACAACTCATTCGAGGGGCAGTGAATTCTGATCTCATGTTGCTACAGTTGAGGCTTCGAGAACGTACAGCATGCCCACCTTCTTTCCTGAGTCTGCTGAAGGAAATACGTGAGGCAGAAGAGAGTGAAGCTTCTCGCCACAGAATGTCAGCTAAAGCCAAATCCATACAGTATTGTGATGAAACCACAAGCACATCTGTCATTCAAGAACTCAAAGGAGAGATTCAAGAGCTGCGTGCACACTTATGTGGAGTCATGCCCAAAACTGTTTCTACTTCTTCTTTGGTGGTTAAATCCAGAGAGAAACCTAACCAGATGGAAAAAACAGAAGATGTAGAAGTTCAAGAGTTAAAGAAACAAGTTCAGTACTTACAACAACAGTTGGCAGTTATGAGTGTCAGTCCTTCTCAGGGCTCACTAGAGGTTACAGAACAACGGCCAAAACCATCACAGTCCACTTCATCATCATTTAGCCGAAAGTCAACCAGAACAAAAGATGATTATTTCTGTTACAAATGTGGACAAGACGGTCATATTGCGACAAAATGTCAAGCCCCACAAAATTCAGACCAAGTAATCCAGAAGCTAATTCGTTCTTTGCGGCAAGCTAAGAGTTTTAAGTCCGAGGCTAATGAAAGCAGAAAAACCCAGAACCAAGTTTGTTTCTCTAAAAAGAGTCAGACAGACATAAACAAAGCCAGCAGTATTCCAAAAGGCCTAGTTGGACCAGCATCAACAGTAGAAGTGACAATTAATGGACATTTATGTCAAGCCCTGTTAGACAGTGGATCACAAGTGACAATAGTGTTTGAGAGTTGGTACTCTAAGAATTTAGATTATGTACCGATTCACCCCTTGACTGGATTATCCATATGGGGCCTCAGTTCGTCCAGTTATCCTTATAAGGGATATATAGTAGTGGATGTCACTTTCCCGTTCTCAGTCAGTGGAGTAAAGGAGCCGCTGTCCATCTTGGCTCTCGTATGTCCTGAACCTCAAGGGCCCTCCCAGTTACCAGTCATTATTGGAACAAACGCCAGTTTCTTCCAGCGCCTTGCTACTCTCAGTCATGATGTAAAATCATCCAGCACTGCACAAGCTTTAAGAATTCATACTAACCTTCCTGAAATCCATCTCAATCAGCAGACATGTAAAAATACCTTAATCGACCAGCCTGAGGGGAAAGTACGGTGGATGGGACCTGAAAAGTGTGTAGTTCCATCTAGAGGAGAAGTACTGGCTGTCTGTAAAATAGAGACTGAAAAACCCTTGAGAAAAGAAATTTTTGTGGTAGACTCACCTGAAGAGGACAATCTTCCAGCTGGTACATTCATAACTCCATTTGTGCTTCCCTTTTCCACCATTCAAGATAACAGTGTGCAAGTGTTAGTCCATAATGAAACCTCAAAGGACATTTCAATTCCATCGGGAACAATAATGGCCAATGTGTACCTTACTGACACACTTACTGTTGGTTCTGGGGAAAAAAGCTCTCAAGTAATTGACCCAAGCCTGTTTAAATTTGAAGACTCATCCATTCCTGAGTTATGGGAAATGAGACTCCGTCAGAAGTTGGCAGTCAGAAGTGATGTCTTTTCTACCAATGAGTGGGATGTGGGATTAGCCCAAGGAGTTGAACATAACATTAGACTGACAGACACCAAACCTTTCAGAGAGCGCTCCAGACGCATCGCTCCTGCAGACATCGAGGATGTGCGACGCCATATCAAAGAACTTTTAGAGGCTGGAATAATTACAGAATCAAGAAGCCAGTATGCATCGCCCATTGTAATTGCAAGGAAAAAGAGTGGAGCAGTTAGGATGTGCATTGACTACAGAACTCTAAATGCTCGCACCATCCCCGATCAGTACACTACTCCCAGGATTGATGATGCTCTGGACTGTTTGGCTGGCAGTAAGTGGTTTTCTGTGCTAGATCTTCGCAGTGGATATTATCAAATAGCTATGGCTGAGGAGGACAAAGAAAAGACAGCATTTATCTGTCCTTTAGGATTTTTCCAGTTTGAACGTATGCCTCAAGGGATTACTGGAGCTCCAGCCACATTTCAACGGCTAATGGAAAAAGCTGTTGGTGACATGCATCTCCTTCAAGTAATAGTCTATCTGGATGATATCATTGTGTTTGGGCGCACTCTTGAAGAACATGAAGAGAGACTATTAAAAGTTTTAGATCGACTCAGAGAGTGTGGCCTCAAAGTTTCAATTGATAAATGCCAGTTTTGTCAGTCCCAAGTACGTTATGTGGGGCACATTGTGTCAGCTGCTGGAGTATCACCAGACCCAGCTAAAGTTGAGGCGGTAACCCGCTGGAAAATGCCCACTGATCTGAAATCACTGAGATCCTTTCTTGGTTTCTGTGGATTTTACCGACGATTCATAAAAGACTACTCAGCCATTGTAAGGCCATTAACAGAACTCACTAAAGGTTACCCACCAACATCTGGCCAAAACAAAAAGACCGCAGATGTCAGGAAATATCACAAAACGTCTGAGCCTTTTGGAGAGCGTTGGGATGATAACTGTACAGCAGCATTTCACAAGATCATTTATTGTCTCACACATGCCCCAGTACTTGCTTTCGCCGACCCTAACAAATCCTATGTTCTTCATGTGGATGCTAGCCTTAATGGTCTGGGAGCTGTTTTGAATCAGGAGCATCCTGGTGGACTTAGGCCAGTAGCCTATGCAAGCCGAAAGCTGAGTGCATCTGAGCAGCGTTACCCCATTCATCAGCTTGAGTTCTTGGCGCTTAAATGGGCAGTTGTGGACAAGTTCCATGATTATCTTTATGGTGCTCAGTTTGTGGTGAAAACAGACAACAATCCACTTACCTATGTGCTGTCCAGCGCCAAGTTGAGTGCAACAGGTCACCGATGGTTAGCCGCTTTAGCCACATACAACTTTAGCTTACAATACAAGCCTGGGAGTCACAACACGGATGCTGATGTATTGTCACGCTACCCCTTTGAATCAGCTATCTCAACAGAATGGAAGGAAATTTCAAAGTCAGGAGTAAAAGCTATTTGCCAGCTGGCAAGAATTAATGAAAGTGATGAGTCATCCTCCAGGCTAGTGGATCATCTATGTGTCTCTCCTCACAGTATCCCAGAAGCATTTGCTTGTCCCACTTCATTGAGTTTCAGTCCTATGGAACAGCTGAGCCATGAGGAGTTAAGTAAGGCTCAAGATGAAGATCCTGTAATTGGTATAGTGAAGCGAGAATTGGAGTCTGGACAAATACTTACTGATACTAGGAGTTCAGATGATTCAATTGCTCTGTTACGGCGGCAGGGACCCAAGTTGAAAATTGAGAATAAACTTCTGTACAGAGTCACCAACAGTTCCTGCAGAAAGGAAAATATACAGCTTGTCTTACCCTCAAGGTATTGGTCCCATGTACTGCGCTCCTTGCATGATGACTCTGGTCATTTGGGGGTAGAGAGAACAACTGAACTACTGAGAGATCGATTCTATTGGCCCCGAATGTCTAGCTATGTGGAGCAGTATGTTAAGAATTGTGGGCGATGTGTAACAAGAAAAACATTACCTAAGAAGGCTGCCCCACTGAACCATCTAACCAGCAATGGGCCATTTGACTTAGTATGTATTGACTTCTTAGCTATTGAGCCTGACTCCAGAGGTCTAAGCAATGTTCTGGTTGTAACCGACCACTTCACTCGCTACGCACAAGCATTTGTAACCAAAGATCAGAAAGCACTAACTGTGGCCAAAGTACTGTGCGAAAAATTTTTTGTTCACTATGGCTTACCCACCCGAATCCACTCAGATCAGGGAAGAGACTTTGAGAGTGGTCTCATAAAAGAAATGCTTAACATGCTTGGTATAAGAAAATCCAGAACGTCACCCTATCATCCACAAGGAGATCCTCAGCCAGAAAGATTCAACCGAACACTGCTGTCCATGCTCGGTACTCTGAATCCTACGGAGAAACACAGATGGAGTCAGCACATCAACCGATTAGTGCACGCTTACAACTGTACTAAGAATGATGCAACTGGATATTCCCCGTACTATCTTCTATTTGGAAGAGAGGCTCGTCTGCCAGTGGATGTGTGTTTTGGAACTTCACCTGATGGAAAAGGAGCTGGTAGCCATCGACAATATGTAGAAAGAATGAAGTCAGAGTTACAACAAGCATATCAGTTGGCAACTGAAACTGCACAGAAAAGTCAAAAGAGAAACAAACGATTGTATGACAAGCACATAAAACATCAGACACTGGCTGTAGGAGATCGTGTGCTGACAAGAAATCTGGGTATGACTGGAAAGAACAAACTTGGTGACAAGTGGAATTCTGTTCCTTACCTGATAGTTGAAAAGCTGAATAACTTACCTGTATATCGTTTAAAACCTGAATCTGGAATGGGAAGTGTGAGGACTCTTCACAGAGACCATCTCTTACCTGTTGGGGATGATGTGAGATTGTCTGATTCAGGAAAAATTCAAAATACAGCTGCTCCAACAGAGATCAGGACAGAATCTGTGGGGAGAAAATATGGAAGAGGATTAAAGGAAATAAATCAGAACATGACAGGAAGTGGATTGAGAAATGACTCAGACAGTGAAGAGGATGACTTGTGGTATTACTACCCGAATAGGGTCGATGAAACTCAAAAGTATGTAACACAGGAGGAATCTTCAATAAATGAGGGAGCAGTTTACAATAAGGATGAATTGGAAACACCCGCTGCAGAGATGGATGACACATCAGTCACTGACCAGGGCCACGAAGCAGTATTGGAGCAGACTCCTGAGAAGCTTGAAGATCCTGCTCTAGAAGGGGGAGATCCTGGAACAGCCAATACTACTAGAGAGGTAGTAGAGCATGTTCATGTGCGACCTAAGAGAAACACAAGACCTATAGACCGATTGAGCTATGATTGTCTGGGGAGACCCACTAACAAGTCTTTAACCTTAGTTCACAGAGGAATGGTTGTAAAAGTACAAGGTGGGGGTAGTTCACCAAAGTTTTGTAATACAGTGTGGTGCCACCCTATGGCACGGTGTACTCATTGTGTTCAAGTAAGCAATTGTGCTGAGCCTGAGATCACTATTGAAGTTTAATGAGGTAATCTCACGAGGACATGAGATGTTTAGAAGGGGGAGCATGTAACCCAGTAGAATGAAGTTCTACAAGTTAAGTTTTAAAGTAATCTTAAGGTTATTTATTTATTTATTCATATTGGTTCTAGAACAGAATTAAATCTAAAATGTGTTTTGCATTCATTTGTGAATATACATCCTAATGTTGATGTGTAATATATGAGCGTCTATCTCTGAGAATATGATAAGATAGCAAGTTTGATCAACCTTCCTGAAATACATGGGGTTAACAAGTTTGGTAGGTGTTCCTACATGATTGGTTTATATGCGTGTAGTCCCGCCCTCGGGTGTGGAGGGTGAAATGTGATTGGCTGTTGGGAACAGAGAGCGGAGAGAGGAGACACAGCCGGCAGTTTTGGAAACTGAAGGGGAGACTCGCGTCGCGGCTGTTTTGATTGCGTAACATTCACGGAGTACAAAAACAAGTGAATATATATTGCGTGTGAACAACACGTTTTTGATTACTTTGAGTTTGTTTTGTGTTTGTTTTAAGTTCGCGGTGTGTTTTCATCATATAAGTTTCCAGTGTCAGTTATTAGTCAGTTCAGAGTGAGTGAGCATTTTTTAAATGCCTAGATTGTCAACTGACAGTTACGGAGGACTAAAGCTGAACTGAGAGAGAGACGGTTAAACCGAAAATAAGGAGGAGAAAAAAGAGAGACTGTTAGATTAGCATGAAACAACGTGAAAGAGTCAAAGAGGAACAAATAGCACCACAAATAGCCTGAATACTACATGAGATTTGCCTCTCATCAGCTGGGGAGAAAAAGTGAAAGTGAGGATTTGAAAGACCCGCGGCAGAAGTTCGCCGATCGATCGCGGCTCGTTGGCCCGTTGTTCACAAGTGTTGTCAGTTTGGAGAACTGTCATATATTGCTGTCATCTGGATCGCTGTCAACTGGATCTCTGTCATCTGGATCGCTGTCAACTGGATCGCTGTCATCTGGATCGCTGTCAACTGGATCGCTGTCATCTGGATCGCTGGCATCTGGTTTGCTGTCATCTGGATCAAGGTCATCTTCATCTGAGGTATCTTGTTTAATTTTATTTGTGCTCAGGAGAGTGAAGAGGCCATTTTCATTTTCCCGGCCACAACGTACACTAGCAGCGATACAGGCCTGCAACGGGGGGTGTATGAATGTGTGAGTGTGTGGGCCCACAGAGTATTGAGTTGTTTATGGAGATGCAGTGAGCATAAAATACTGCTGCATGTTTTACAGTATAGATTTATACTAATAGTTTATATAGGGTTAATTCAGTGTGTAATTTAGTGACACAATTGTAGCCACTTTCAAAGAGAAACATATTCAGTCACTCTTAGTCACTTGTTGATTTATAAGTTTAATTGTTAGAGTGTAGAAAGGTGGTATTTTTCTATATTGGTTTAATTAATATTCTTCATTGTACTGTAAATTGCTGGGTTTGACTTTGGGTCATTTTACTGTCTTTTAGCTGTGCATAAATTCTATATTTTGTATTTTGTTTTACATCTGGGGTTTTTCCCAATATTTACATTTCTATTCTAATTAAATTATTTATATTTTCTGAATTATCTAAGAGTTTTATTATTCACAGAGTTTATTTCTGGTAATTTATTCAAACACAGCAAATATTTATATTCTCATCTGCCTTATTTACATTACGTCATTGAAATATATCAGAGGGGCCTACTTCAACATATCTGTAGGCGTTTAGTGTATTGAACCTGGAGCGCTATCTTAAACTTAATACACCTAGGTGGCGCTACATATATATATATATATATATATATATATATATATATATATATATATATATATATATATATGTATATATTATTTTATTTATATTTAATTTATATTTATATTTGTTTATTTGTTTATTTATTATTATTGTCATTATTACTATTTTTGTAATGTGACATTTTTATTTTATATAACTGCAATAACAGTAATGATAATAATAAAAATAAGAATAGTTTATTTTTATTGTTTATTATTTTATTTTTATTAATAATATTTTATCATTTATATATTAATATAATAATAATAATATAATAATAATAAATATTAGTATAATAATATTATTATTATTATTATTATTATTATTATTATTATTATTATTATTATTATTATTATTTATCTTTGTAATGTAACATTTTTATTTTATATAATTAAACAGTGATAATAATTAACCGGTTATATTAAATAAACAGTAATATTAATAATAATAATAATAATAATAATAATAATAATAATAATAATAATAATAATAATAATAATAATAATAATACATTATAAATAAAACATAATAATAATTAGTAATAAATGAACTATTATTATTATTATTATTTATTTTTTATTTTTATTTTTTTTTATTACATTTAAATACTCCATATTCCTATTATTATTTTCCATATGACCTTTGGCTCATCATGAGAAAACATTTCTCTTTATTCATTATTCTTGATTATTCTTAGAAAGCATCTGATTTTGATTAAGCAATGCAATTTATCATATACAACTCAATACTGCTGATTATTCACCAAGTAAAGCGGGTCCGTTTAAACCTCTCAGTATTTAGTCTGTAATTTTAGCTATAAATTATTGCAAGCTTATCATTATTTTTTCCTAAAGAGAGCTGAGACGCAGCAAGGACAGGGGAACCATCGTCATTCACTAATGCAAATTCCTCCAGGGTTGTTGAAGAGCCAGAGATCATATCCGTCATTACTGGCTCGTATCTGCTCACATATGTGATTAATGTGCTCGCGTAATTGCAGCCAATTGTGAAAATATTTCAGCAGTTCCTGTGCATCGATCGATCACATGCTGAGCACAGAATAATCAATAGAAACAAGCTGCCAAGAGCACTGGAGTCACTGAGAGCACACATTAAAACTGAGAAAACTGGACTTTATGCAGGCCTTATCGCGTGTATGCAGAAAACAACATGCTGCAACACACACAGACACACAGCATAAACTGCGGCTGCAGATGTTTATGCTCTGTGTGTTTTTGCTGAAGTAGTGTTTAGCTCTCGCAAAACATTGGAATTATGTCATTAGTTAGTTTGTTAGTGTGTTATTCCACATGCAAATGCCGCTGTTTGTCCATGAAACACAACGGAATCTTTCTGAAATGACAGCTCTGTTCACTAAATATGTCAATATGGCCTGCATGCAATTGAAGTCATGCTTCGAAATACAACTGGCAACTATTCTAGCATACGGTTTATGTAGAGAATGCCCTTCCAGCTGCCACCCAGTACTGGGAAACACCCGTACACACTCACATTTACACACATACACTCATACACTATGGAAATTTAGTAATTGTTTGTATATCAAGCCAATTCCATGCGTGTTCATTAAGAAAAGGTCAGGAGAGGGTTTTCTTCAATGCCAAAAATATTAGTCATTTATTAGATACAAATGAATAATTCGATGACAGAGCTGTGAGTTACGTTACCCCAATGCAATATATGAATTAAATTTAAGAGGTTCGCAACTAACATACATTTCCTGACTCCAGCATATATACACAACTGATATTAACAGGTGGAGTTTTGGTTTAACGTCACTTATCAGTCA
Source organism: Danio rerio (assembly GCF_052040795.2). Lineage (NCBI taxonomy): Eukaryota > Metazoa > Chordata > Actinopteri > Cypriniformes > Danionidae > Danio > Danio rerio. Next base: position 5,729,700 of record NC_141026.1, read on the forward strand.
TTCTGCAGTCCTTTGGCTCTTTGTAACCCCTAGACATACTTCCTCTTTCTGCAACCCTTCTCTGCATACCAGAACTAAACAATCATGTGCATCTTTAATATATTTAAAAGGCCCCCCACTTATTCTCATTCTGCTTTTTCCACTTGTCAGCATGTTCCTTAAAAAAGTATGCAGCACAGTAAAAAAGAGGAAGTGTGTCTGGTCAAGATACAACAGAAAAGATTGATTAATCTGTTGTTAGTCTAAGCATTTTTCTAATGAATAAAAACACAAAAGTAATAAAAATAAATTAATTTTCTCCAACATAATCCAATTCACCTATATCACATGCCTTTGGACTGTGGGGGAAAACATGGGGAGAACATGCAAACTCCACACTGAAATGAAAAGTGGCCAAGCCGAGACTTGAACCAGTGAATTTCTTGCTGTAAAGCGACAGTGCTAACCACTGAGCTACTGTGCCGCCCTTTGCGAGTTATCTGAAATGCATCTGAGAATTATCTGATTAAAAATATTGTAGATGCTATATAGACTCTTCAGTGGGTTTATATTATGTCTTGATATGAAGGAGTCCGCAGATTCAATAATTTGATTCAATTTGTCAGATTGATTCAATTTGTCAGATTCAATTTGTGACTGTTGTTAGCTTTACAATGTCACACTGATTTCTAATTTCGAATTCAAATTTGAGTTTGAATTAGAATTAGAATTTCATGTAATAGTTTGCTGTAATTTTGGATGACTTTAACTGCAGTTAGGCAGTTTCACTTTAACTCGTGAACATTTCATTCATGCCCCCGTAATAAACCAGGGTATTAGACAAAAATAAGGAGTAAGGACTGGTGAGAATGTTATGGAATTTAAAAACGCACGCTGTATGGAAAGAAAAAAAAACTTCAGCATTTTGCGATGTGTGTGTGACCAATGATCATAGTAGAACAGTTTCTCAAGCGGTTTGTGATGCATTTTGGAAACAGGAGATAAGCCCCTGGTCTAACGCGCCACCTGGCTCGAGAATCCCGTTCTCAAAGACTTACTTTCAGTCTTTATTTGGGTAGCACACATATTCTGAATGTCTTCGGCAGAATTCAAATAAGTCATTTTAATTTTGATTAATCTAGATTAATTTCAAGATTACAGTGAGATTCATCTAGATAAAAAAAAATCTATTCCCATCTATACTTTTAATGTTTTTAGTCCTGCAGCAATGCACCAGATACAGATTTTTTTTTATGCAAGGACAGGCCCACAAACAAAATCAAGTCTTCCAAAATCATAAGTTCTAATTGGTTTCAGGCAATAGAAATGCCTTCTGGCGACAAACATCACTGCGGCTTGCTGACCTCCATCAATAAAAGCGCTGTCAGTGAGACATAAGAAGAAGAGGAAAAGCAAGAAAGGTCAGGTGTTTGTTTGTGAACAGCTGTAGGAGCATAAAAACCAAGAGAGAGCTAGTTCAAAGCGTGAACATGGATGTTGTGAGGCGATCGATAGCATATGGGGAAAGACAAGGAAAGACAGGAAGATCTAGGGAAAAAGAGCCTATAAATCGCTGGTCACACAGCAAATGGATAAATCTTCTGCACGTGAGCAATGAGCGGCATGTCGATAGAGTTAGTCACAGATTCATGAGCTCAGATAAATTCACCTGATGGCAGAGAAGTGTGTGTGTGTAGAGGGATGATGGCTATTGATCAGGAGATGTGGATTTCCATAGATGTTGCGGTTATGTGACCCGCTGAAAGGCCGCATGATTAGGTTGTGTGCCAAATATGGATTTATGGCATTTCATGAGGCTCATATGAAGAGAAATAGAGGAATGTTGAGATGGTGAGTGCTATAAAAACCTGTTAACAATATGCTGGGGTCACCCAAACAGGCTGGAGACATAAATAATCTATATTTTGTTGAAGAAAGTTGTTTATTTTGTGGAATGTGACTTTTAGGAGTAATATATGGCAATTGTAAGAATATCTTGAAAATAAATAAATAAATAAATAAATAAATAAATAAATAAATAAATAAATAAATAAATAAATAAATGAACGAACGAACGAACGAACGAACGAACGAACGAATGAATGAATGAATGAATAAATAAACAAAACTAAAATAAACAAAAATAAAAACATAAAAATATCATTACAATATGTTTCTTTAAAAAGTAACTAGTAATATTTTGAAAATATATTAGTTTTAAAAAATAACTTTACCTAACACTGTTCATTTTAATTGTTAATTTTAACTGTTAATTTTTACATTTGCATATTCACTCCAAATTCTTGTTATTATAACACCCAATCTGCTAATCAAAATAAACAAATAAATAAATTAATTAATTAAAAATAATAATAATAATAACAAAAATAATCAATACTAATACAAAATTAAATAAATGAATAAATAAATAAATAACAATAATAATAATAATAATAATAATAATAATAATAATAATAATAATAATAATAATAATAAACTACTAAATAAATTAATAAATACATGAATAAATAAATAAATAAATATAACAATAAATAAATAAACAAATAAATAAATAAATAAATAAATAAAGAATAATAAACTACTAAATAAATGAATAAATAAAAAAATAAAAATAAAATAAATAAATAATACAGTAATGATGATGATGATGATGAGGATAATAATAATATTAATAGTAATAGTAGTAGTAATAATAATAATAATAATAATAATAATAATAATAATATAATAATAATAATAATAATAATAATAATAATAATAATAATAATAATAATAATAATATTACTTATCATATAATAATAAGAAACAACCAAATAAATACATACATTTTTATATTAGAATTACTGTGATGAAATTTTGGAAGAAAATGTTATTAGATAAATATACAGTTATGTCTGGAAGTAAATAAACACACACGGTGATACAATCCTGTAATGTTTGTTTGTTTATTTTTTCATTTATTTTTTTATTTATTCAACATTAATGGAATTAGTTGTAAAATGTGATTTGACTTGTAGAAAAAATATCACTAAATAAACACTCAAACATAATAGTTCATAATACAACATTTCAAAAATATTTAATCATCACAGTAATGATTTGTGCATTGTATTCATGGCATATTAAACATAACAGTATACACATTATATTAACCCTAATTTTGAAAACATAGTAAATAAACCTATTACAAACTAAATAAATTGCTCTTTGGAGTAAAATCTGTATATTGCTTCTTTTTAAAATGCATTTAGAACTCGCTCTTATTACCGTATCATTACTGTAATATATAAAGCACATTGTTCTTATTTCACCTTAAGCAATATGCTTTGTATCTTACAGTGTATTTAAACAAATTCCAAAACAACAGTAACTAAAATTACTATTAAAAGTGTGTTATGGCTATGAGAATGTGTTTAAAGAAGACACTATCCCCCCCCCCTCCGTTCATGCAAAAAAATGCTCAGTTTTCTGTGTTGTGAAATGTGATCTCCACATGTTTGCTGAAGATCTGATCCCGTTAGATTTGTGTTTTAGAGCAGTTGTTTCAGATCACGCATGGATCTCCATTACTGCTGAGTAATGGGCTGTTATAAACAGATACTGCTGACACAATGGCTGCTTACCTGAGGCCGTTTTCCTCCAGGTTGCACCTGGTTGCGTCATCCGCTGATAGCCTTAAAATGTCTTCCATTGACCACACACTTAGCAAGAGTCTAGACAGCAATTATATTTACTCTGGCCTACTTTTCACGTTGTGTGGAGTCTGTGCTCCAGAATAATCCGCGCTCTTGATTAGTGTGCTTCCAAAACACATTAGTGAGTTCGAGGTGATGCAGTATGTTTGCTTTGTGAAATGTGGTCTGGAGAAAAAGGTTGAGTGACTTTTTAAAATTCTCATTGACATTGTCCCTTCTCAAACTAAATGAATGAATGATTTTTTTCTCTTGCATGTAATATTTCTCTTGAAATATTTATTTATTTATTTATTTTTGAATCTTTTTACACTTTCCCAGCAATGGGTTGCGGCTGAAAGGGCATCCGCTGCGTAAAAACGGTGCTGGATAAGTTGGCGGTTCATTCTGCTGTGAAGACCCTGGATAATTAAAGGGACTAAGCCGGCAAGAAAATGAATGAATGAATGAATGAATTAACCATTTTTACCAAATTTTTATTTATACACATATTTTTTACTTTTTATCAAATTGAGAATTTCCAAAAAAAAAAAAAAAAAAAAAGACTAACCAACCAACACAGGAATAATAAATAAATAAATAAATAAATAAATAAATAAATAAATAAATAAATAAATAAATAAACATTATTATTATTATTATTATTATTATTATTATTATTATTATTATTATTATTATTATTATTATTATTATTATTATTATATACACATAATTTCCATAATAATAAAACATGTATTAATAACACAATAAATAAATAAATAAATAAATAAATAAATAAATAAATAAATAAATAAATAAATAAATAAATAAACATTATCTTTTTTATATAATAACACTATATTGTTATTTATTATTATTATTATTATTTTTATTATTATTATTATTATTATTATTATTATTATTATTATTATTATTATTATTTACACATAATTTCCATAATAATAAAAAATATTAATAACACAATTAATAAATAAATAAAAATTATCTTTATTATATAATAACTTTTTATTGTTATTTATTATTATTATTATTATTATTATTATTATTATTATTATTATTATTATTATTATTATTATTATTATTACTGTTTACACCCATAACTTTCCATGATAAAAAACTATGTTGCATAAACAAAACAATAAATAAATAAACATTAATTATTATTATTATTATTATTATTATTATTATTATTATTATTATTGTTATTATTATTATTATTATTATTATTATTACTACCATGTTTACACATAATTTCCATTATAAAAATAAACCTTTTGTACAAACAAACACATAATAATAATAATAATAATAATAATAATAATAATAATAATAATAATAATAATAATAATAAATAATAATAGTATTATTATTATTATTATTATTATTATTATTATTAGTATACATACTTTTTCATGAAACAAACATTTTTGTATTAACAATAAATACATTTTTAATATAAATTGTTACTCACAACTTTCTCTTATAAATAGCAACTTTTATAAAAAAAAAAAATTATATATATAATATAAATGCATATAAACAACATGGCACCTTTACTGCTGAGTTCACTACAAACACACACACAGACACACACACACACACACACACA